>NC_141822.1:5550582-5588082 GCF_982586985.1 Callionymus lyra
GTAACAAGTATATATGTGTAGTATTGTCCAGTACTTGACTCTGGTGTTGTGATAGTGTAGTAACAAGTATATATGTGTAGTATTGTCCAGTACTTGACTCTGGTGTTGTGATAGTGTAGTAACAAGTATATATGTGTAGTATTGTCCAGTACTTGACTCTGGTGTTGTAGTATTTACAGACCAATGACGAAGTCGTTACTGCTTTCATTTTTTTCAAACCAAAATATGTCCAAACTGATGTCCAATGCATCCTCTCGTCCTCAGTATTCACCAAGATCTCATAGAGATGTCTTTCTGTCATCTTGTGGCTGTAACACCTCTGAATATTTGCATGATAATTGGGAATAAAACATTTTTTAATTTTATACACATTTTATTGACATTTTAACGTTAAAATCAGAATGAGAAAAACTTTGATTGCATGTGTTCTAAACACGACACCGGAACATAAAAAATTAAATAATACGAAAGGAATAAAAAGAGATTTATTAAATCAAATATAATTAATTAAATTATATTAAATAAAATATGATTTGAAAGTGTGCGCGCAGTGGTGGCCGAGCCAGCTTTCCTCCCACAGTCCAAAAACATACAGAGGTTGATTGAGAACTTGGCTAAATTGTCCGTAGGTATGAGTGTGTGTGTGAATGGTTGTCTGTCTTTGTGTGTCCTGAGACAGACTGACATCCCGTCCAGGGTGTCCCCTGCCTTTTGCCTGAAGAAACTGGGATAGACTCCAGACCCCCATAAGAGCTAAAGCGATAGAAAATGAATGAATGAATGATTTGAAAGCCAAAAAAAATATGAATTCAATATGGTAAAAAAAAAAAGACAGAATATCGTTGTATCTATATTGTCTCACACTAATACAAACTTAGTGGTTGATGAAGCTTCATGAAACAGCTGATGAGGTGTCATGATACAGTGTCCTTACTTTTGAAACACCACTCCTCTCTGCTCCACAGTCTTTAATCTACGAATTCCACCGATAAAAACCTGGCGTAATGTGCCATCTAGTGGCAATTCACGATGATGTATCACGATACAAGTATCTCAAGCGCTCCATCTAGTGGCGTTTCATGATGATGTATCACGATACAAGTATCTCAAGCGCTCCATCTAGTGGCGTTTCATGATGGTGTATCACGATACATGTGTCTCAAGCACTCCATCTAGTGGCGTTTCATGATGATGTATCACGATACATGTGTCTCAAGTGCTCCATCTAGTGGCATTTCATGATGATGTATCACGATACAAGTATCTCAAGCGCTCCATCTAGTGGCGTTTCATGATGATGTATCACGATACATGTGTCTCAAGCGCTCCATCTAGCAGCGTTTCACGATGATGTATCACAATACATGTGTCTCAAGCGCTCCATCTAGTGGCATTTCACGATGATGTATCACGATACATGTGTCTCAAGCGCTCCATCTAGTGGCGTTTCATGATGATGTATCACGATACATGTGTCTCAAGCGCTCCATCTAGTGGCGTTTCATGATGATGTATCACGATACATGTGTTTCAAGCGCTCCATCTAGTGGCGTTTCATGATGATGTATCATGATACATGTGTCTCAAGTGCTCCATCTAGTGGCATCTCATGATGATGTATCACGATACAAGTATCTCAAACGCTTCATCTAGTGGCGTTTCATGATGATGTATCACGATACATGTGTCTCAAGCGCTCCATCTAGTGGCGTTTCATGATGATGCATCACGATACACGCGTCTCAAGCACTCCATCTAGTGGCGTTTCATGATGATGTATCACGATACATGTGTCTCAAGTGCTCCATCTAGTGGCGTATCACGATGATGTATCATGATACAAGTATCTCAAGCGCTCCATCTAGTGGCGTTTCATGATGATGTATCACGATACATGTGTCTCAAGCGCTTCATCTAGTGGCGTTTCATGATGATGTATCACGATACAAGTATCTCAAGCGCTCCATCTAGTGGCGTTTCATGATGATGTATCACGATACATGTGTCTCAAGCGCTCCATCTAGCAGCGTTTCACGATGATGTATCACGATACATGTGTCTCAAGCGCTCCATCTAGTGGCATTTCACGATGATGTATCACAATACATGTGTCTCAAGCGCTCCATCTAGTGGCGTTTCATGATGATGTATCACGATACATGTGTCTCAAGCGCTCCATCTAGTGGCGTTTCATGATGATGTATCACGATACATGTGTTTCAAGCGCTCCATCTAGTGGCGTTTCATGATGATGTATCATGATACATGTGTCTCAAGTGCTCCATCTAGTGGCATCTCATGATGATGTATCACGATACAAGTATCTCAAGCGCTTCATCTAGTGGCGTTTCATGATGATGCATCACGATACATGTGTCTCAAGCGCTCCATCTAGTGGCGTTTCATGATGATGCATCACGATACACGCGTCTCAAGCACTCCATCTAGTGGCGTTTCATGATGATGTATCACGATACATGTGTCTCAAGTGCTCCATCTAGTGGCGTATCACGATGATGTATCACGATACAAGTATCTCAAGCGCTCCATCTAGTGGCATCTCATGATGATGTATCACGATACATGTGTCTCAAGTGCTCCATCTAGTGGCGTTTCATGATGATGCATCACGATACACGCGTCTCAAGCACTCCATCTAGTGGCGTTTCACGATGATGTATCACGATACATGTGTCTCAAGTGCTCCATCTAGTGGCGTATCATGATGATGTATCACGATACATGTGTCTCAAGCACTCCATCTAGTGGCTTTTAATGATGATGTATCACGATACATGTGTCTCAAGCGCTTCATCTAGTGGCGTTTCATGATGATGTATCACGATACATGTGTCTCAAGCGCTCCATCTAGTGGCGTTTCATGATGATGTATCACGATACAAATGTCTCAAGCGCTGCATCTAGTGGCGTTTCATGATGATGTATCACGATACAAGTGTCTCAAGCGCTCCATCTAGTGGCGTTTCATGATGATGTATCACGATGCATGTGTTTCAAGCGCTCCATCTAGTGGCGTTTCAGGATGATGTATCACGATACACGAGCGCTCACTTGAATTCCCCTGGAGCTCTTGTTAGCTGCACATGTGTGTGTTTGAGGTCACGGTGAAGCTCCATCTGTGCACCAGACCCTCCTCTCCTGGTCTATCGCTCTCTCGGGCCACGAGACCATCCATCATGTCGGCTTCGAACATTCGAGCGCTGGAGGCGTCACTTTAGCCTTTAGCAACTCTTTCACCGTTTATACTTGAGTCGCATCAAGTGAAACGTTAGAGGTCGAGACGTCGTTTAAGAATTTATGTTTTAGTAGCAAATATAGAAGGTTTTCCTCACAGTAGCAGAACTAATGCTTGATATTGTTGGACTCAGAGGGAGCAGGACATGAGGTGTGGAGCTCTGGGAAATTTGTCTTGGCAGTGACACTTGAGCGTTGAACAATAGGAAGTGAGTCAGTAAGTTAATAGTATTTGTAGAGAGCTTTTCTAGACCAGGGTCACAAAGCGCTTTGACAATCAAAACAATACTCAATAAAGTACATACTTTCAAAGATCAAGACACATGAGAGAAACACAGCAGCAGCAAGAAAGTTAAGGAAAAGCTCAAATAAAAGTGTTTTTCTTGAAGCAGTAGCAGATCATCAAACACAGAGATGGTTATTTGAATTACGAAATCAAATTTAAAATTATTAATCCATTCAACCTTTCCATTGCAAATTATTTCATTCAATTACTTTTAAAAAAAATACTCAAGATTTGAAATGTAAAACTCAATATTCTGATGGCACTGATGTCGCAAATACAATATTTCATGGGTTTAAAATAAAGTAGGACATGGAATGAATAATTGGAAAAACATACAGTTTAAATATAATATAAGACAGTATTACAGCATACTTGTACTATACATATATATATGTCTTTTTTCAAATTGAAACTGTTTATCATTTTATTTAATGTATGTTTCCCAATTATTACTTCCCTGTAGTGAAAATATTTAGTCATAAATTAAAATAATTATTTATATCAATTTCAACTTTCTTTGTGTTATTTCCTTTTGATTTATATTCTACTTTGTTATTTTATTTGCACTTTGTTCTCATTCTTGTTTTTATGAAACTATCGTCTGCTGTGGAAACCCTATTTCCAGAGGGATTAATAAAGTTTAATCTAATATAATTTAATCTAATATAGCAGCAGAAAAACACACAATTATGAAATTTAAATATGTATAAACTCATTCATTCATTTTCTATCGCTTTATCCCTTTTGTGGGGTCGCGGGAAGAACTGGAGTCTATCCCAGTATCATAGGGCGAGAGGCAGGGGACACCCTGGACAGGACGCCAGTCTGTCTCAGGACACACAAAGACAGACCACCATTCACACACACACTCATACCTACGGACAACTTCTCCAAGTTCTCAATCCACCTCTGTATGTTTTTGAACTGAGGGTTTAATCTTGTCTGATACTCATAGTTAGAGAGAACAGAAGATGACTTTCCATCATCGCTCGACCGTGACTGATACATTATTCATGCAGTTCCAATAATGAGGATGTGAGGAGGAGACGGAATAATGTGTTTTAATCTGTGAAAACAGCCGTGATCCTAACAAACCAAACACCAGCACGACACGCTGGTTCAGCCAGACTCGTCGTAAATCTCTGAGCAGCTGGACTGTGACTCTGCTGCTTGTAGATCTGCTGTAATCTGTCCTGCGGGAGCTTCAGAGCGTTTATGTGACGACTTCATGTTTTCCTGCAGGTTAACAGTCCGTGTCACGCAATCATGTAAAGAAGGTAAAACTGAAGTTTACTTTTTAAAACATGGGGTTTTTCTGAACATGTCACATCAGAAACAGTGTCTTTTAACATTTTCCAGTTACTACAAATTGGGTTAAGTTAAATTTAAGTGTACATGTAAAGACAGTTAATAATAAGTATTTTACTGCTAAATAACTCCATTTTAATGATAAATAAATATATTTTAAAATGTTGGATATTGATAGAGTTTGAGTATAAAAGAAACAATCTCCCCATTTCTTCAATTAAGAATATTTATTTTTAAATAAATAATATTCTAGTAGAATATTTGTGTGTAAAATATCCCCAAAATGTATATTATACTGTTCAATTAAAACGAATGTAAAAAAAATATATAATCTTAATATGTTAAAAAATGAAGATAGAAAAACAACAGGGTAGGTAAAAAAAAAAGTCTAATGTCGTTAATAAAGATATAACAGCGTAATAATGCCATGAAATTATGAGACAACAGAAGGGATACCACAAAACACATTTCTTTTCAAGCCTTCGGGTCACCTTTAACCAGGGATAACACACAGGATACCACAAACACATTTGTTTTCAGGCCTTCGGGTCCCTTTGACCCTGAGACAACACAAGGGATACCACAAACACATTTGTTGTCAAGCCTTCGGTTCAACTTGACCCTGAGACAACACAAGGGATATCACAAACATATTTGTTTTCAAGCCTTCGGGTCCCTTTGACCCTGAGACAACACAAGGGATATCACAAACATATTTGTTTTCAAGCCTTCGGGTCCCTTTGACCCTGAGACAACACAAGGGATATCACAAACATATTTGTTTTCAAGCCTTTGGGTCCCTTTGACCCTGACACAACACAAGGGATTACATAAAAACCTTTGTTTTAGGGCCTTTGGGTCACCTTGACCCTGAGAAAACACAAGGGATACCACAAAACACTTTTTTTTTCGGGCCTTCAGGTCACCTTGACCCTGAGATAACACAAGGGATACCACAAACCCTTTTTTTTCCGGGGTTGGGGTCACTTGACCCCGAGACAACACAAGGGATACCACAAAACACATTTGTTTTCGGGCCATCGGGTCACCTTGACCCTGAGATAAGCCAAGGGATACCACAAACACATTGCTATGTGTTATGAGAGACAAGAAATACTCGCAAAAGAAAGAAAAGAAGCAAAAAAATGTAAATACTTATATTTAAACAAGTAATTGCTGACAATATTAAAACATTATCAAACATTACTACACGATAAGTATAGTTTTACTGATAACTACTGTCAAATATACGCAGAGAACTTTCCTTCCAGAGCGAACATCAAAGCAGGATGGTCCTCCTGCTCACAGTGGTCTGACGGGCGTGATTATCTCCAACATTCTTCTGCTGTTGTTTAGAAGACGTGAGTCAAACATCTTGTGTTTGTACATGTGTTCAGGGCGAGGTGAGACATCTTCAGCCCGGTGACCTCGAGTCTATGTTCTTTGGGTTGAAGGTAAAAAAAAACTGCTGCTCTTTGTTTTCAAGAAACTTCCCAACGTCGAATTCTTCTCACTATCCTGCAGTTATAGGTAAGTAGGTAAGTAATTAGTATTTATAGAGCTTTTCTAGACCAGCGTCACAAAGTGCTTTAACAATCAACACAACACCCAATAAAATAAACACTTAAAAGGTCAAGACCTTCACTGATGGAAGGTCTGACCATGAATAGATGTGAAAGTAAGAACCAGAATTTTAAAAATGATCCTGAAAGAAACTGGCAGCCAGTGAAGAGTTTGAAGGACAAATGTGAGTTCTTCTACTAGAGCAGCCAGTGAAGAGTTTGAAGGAGAAATGTGAGTTCTTCTACTAGAGCAGCCAGTGAAGAGTTTGAAGGAGAAATGTGAGTTCTTCTACTAGAGCAGCCAGTGAAGAGTTTGAAGGAGAAATGTAAGTTCTTCTACTAGAGCAGCTCAGAATTCTGGCTGCAGAGTTTAGTATGAACTGCAGGCGAGACACATCCTTCTGGTTTAGACATGACTAACTACTGCTTTGACTGCGACTTCTACTACAAGTATAATAGAAGTATATCAGTACTCAGAATATTGAGTAGTGTAATTTAACAATTAAAAGTTTGAAACCTTCAATCTAATGGTTTCTAGAGAAACAGGGGATCTAATTGATCTAATGGATGTAATGGATCTAAAGGATCTAATGGATCTAAGAGGTTCCAGAAAAGACCTCCATGAACAGCTTGTGTCTGGACTCAGATGAGTTTTTCTGCATTTGGACTTATTCTTCTGTAAAGTCCACAAATTACTAAATTGGTCGTTCACTTACTTCTCCCTTATTAGTAGTACTCATTATCTTCATCCCATTGCGCGTCATCAATCGTCCGAAGTCTACATCTCCAAGTGACTCGTTGTATAAACAAAGCGGGCGTGATCACAGCTGGAGGAGGAGTGAAACCATTATTACGTCATAATGGACTCTCGTAACCTCTTGTTCGTCCAGATTTCAGAGCAACTTTAAGGTGATAATTTAAAACATGGTCATGATGAGGAACTTACTGCGTCTTAAAGAGAAGATTCAACATTTATTGCAGTTGGAGTCGACCTTCAAAGGAACAATAAAATGTTTAAACAAATTAAAATGTGTTATTCATTTAAAATAGTTTAAATAGTTAAAAAAAACTCCTCGGGTACTGGAGCTAGTATTCAAATGTGTATTTCCGTGTGCAAAAGAAAAGAAGAGAATCTTCTAAACTGTGATGTGAGGAAGAACCTCTGAGAGAGTTTCATGGAGGATCAGGTGAAGCTGCAGATCTGCTGAGGAAACAAACATGTGGAGAATCTGCTTCTGAGGCTTCTTCATGTTTCCCTCCATTGTGTTTATTTCCTCCTCGGTTCAAACCGTGCTTCAGGTCAGAACTGGTTCTTTTGTCGTTCAATCGTTCTCAAAACAACCAACAGTGACTTTTGGTTTGTTTCTGTAGTTTCAGCTGATTAGACCTTTTTTCATTGGTCTTCTTTATAATCTGTGTTTGTATCTTCTCATCTGGACTGTTGCAACATTTTATTTCGTGTCTAAACCAGAAGGATTTGTCTCGCCTGCAGTTCATACAAAACTCTGCAGCCAGAATTCTGAGCCGCTCTAGTAGAAGAACTCACATTTCTCCTTCAAACTCTTCACTGGCTGCCAGTTTCTTTCAGGATCATTTTAAAATTCTGGTTCTTACTTTCAGATCTATTCATGGTCAGACCTTCCATCAGTGATCTGATCCAGACTTACACCCCAGCTCGGGCTCTGAGGTCTGTGGATCAGAATCTACTTATGGTTCCTGAACTTCAGGACCAGAGGAGAGAAATCCTTCCAGACTGTTGCTCCTAAGCTTTGGAACCATCTCTGTGTTTGATGATCTACTGACTCCTTCAAGAAACATCTGTGTTTGATCATCTACTGACTCCTTCAAGAAACATCTGTGTTTGATGATCTACTGACTCCTTCAAGAAACATCTGTGTTAGATGATCTACTGACTCCTTCAAGAAACATCTGTGTTTGATGATCTACTGACTCCTTCAAGAAACATCTGTGTTTGATGATCTACTGACTCCTTCAAGAAACATGTGTGTTTGATGATCTACTGACTCCTTCAAGAAACATGTGTGTTTGATGATCTACTGACTCCTTCAAGAAACATCTGTGTTTGATGATCTACTGACTCCTTCAAGAAACATCTGAAGAAGTTTGTCTTAAGTGTCTTGATCTTTTAAAGTATATGTTTTAACTGTGTATTGTTTTGATAGTTCAAGTGCTTTGTGACCCTGGTCTGGAAAGATCTTTACAAATAACACTTACTAGTCGACGAGTTAAACCTGCTCACAAATGATGACAGAACATGTGAATCCTTCACGGCTTCAACGTGTGAGTCCATGTGCGAGGTCACGACCCAGGTAAGTCGACTCGAGATAAGGGATCACACCTTCACGGGCGACTTGTTGACCCGAAGACCACGTCCGTCAGATATCACTTTCCCTTCGGAGCGAGCGAGGTGTTAGGATCACATCCGAGGATCACATCCGAGGGTCTCCATGTTTGCCTTCAGGCTTTGAAGCGACTTGGAGAAGGATTTGAGTTTCAAACAAGCGTTTCTGAAGCGATGGTGGTGTCGGAGCGGTTCAGTCCAGGGGCCTCACAGGAGCCCGACGGAAACACATGTCGGGTGTTTACACTCATAACATCCTCCTGGACGTGTTCACGGCAACGGAAGCTCGAGTGTTACTGTCAGAACTACTGCAATAAAACCCATTGAGTAAGAAAACCTTGCAGCCCATAATATGTTTGAGTGTGAACATAGAGTACTGTTTTAGAGTGTACATAGAGTACTGTTTGAGTGTGTACATAGAGTACTGTTTGAGTGTGAACATAGATTACTGTTTTAGTGTGTACATAGAGTACTGTTTTAGTGTGAACATAGAGTACTGTTTGAGTGTGTACATAGAGTACTGTTTTAGTGTGTACATAGAGTACTGTTTTAGTGTGTACATAGAGTACTGTTTTAGTGTGTACATAGAGTACTGTTTTAGTGTGTACATAGAGTACTGTTTGAGTGTGTACATAGAGTACTGTTTTAGTGTGTACATAGAGTACTGTTTTAGTGTGTACATAGAGTACTGTTTGAGTGTGTACATAGAGTACTGTTTGAGTGTGTACATAGAGTACTGTTTGAGTGTGTACTTAGAGTACTGTTTTAGTGTGTACATAGAGTACTGTTTGAGTGTGTACATAGAGTACTGTTTGAGTGTGTACATAGAGTGCTGTTTTAGTGTGAAGATAGAGTGCTGTTTTAGTGTGTACTTGTTTTGAGGCTTCCGGGTCACGCTGACCCTGAGATACGTTCACCAACATTGATAATCAATATCAAATGATGAAGAACTGTCATGTAAAACCTTGAATCACAACTTTATCGACAGTGTCTCTCGCTCCGTTTACAATCAATCGAGTCGCTGGAGCCTCGTCTGTCACATGGTAACGAGTGAGATGCAGCGACAGCACAAACACTAACAAAATAACACAATAACACAATAACACAATAACACAATAACACACATCCGCACTGGTTTGAGGTTTGCAGCGTTAGAAACCGAGGCGCGTGTTTCAGAAGCAGGCCGTGGTTCATCTCAGACCGTGGTTCTTCTGCAGAAGTGCAGCTTCCGGTGGAAAAAACACCTCATACCAGGTGACACTTGTCCTGCTTTTCATCTCATCGTGTTCAACAAAATTTCGCCTTTAAGAGACTTTGTTCGAATGTGTGAGTTTGTGTTTGACTTGATATGGAAAGAGCATCTGAAACAAAAGTGTGTTTGTGTTTTACTCATTTTCACTAGAATCACATGTTGTTTCAGAGAAATCAATTTTATTTACTTTTTTTTATTTCCTAGTGATTTTATGATGATAAAATGTGATTTGAAATAAAATAAAATGTAAACAAAATAATAATAAATTCAATTAATAATGAAATAAAAATGATGGCATGATAATATGTTTTAGATCCATCTATTAAGATACTGTTTCAAAGGTTATTAATATCGTAATAAATAAATATATTTCTTCTCTTTCATTTGTTCATTTCAACTGTTGTTGAAAATAAACAGAATTAGTCTCTAAAAAAATAATAATAACTTAATTACTTAAACAACTCACGACTGAACGAGTTAGAAGCAAGGGTTCGACTCTGTATAAGAACCCCTCAGACCCGCACACCTCTTCAGTGACGGTCACTCGATGGAAGCCAGATGCTGCTCGACACTCAAACTCAAACCACCTGTAAAACTCTGGTCTCCACCGGGAATCCTGGGAGATGAAATGCTGCCACTTCAACCACCACATGTGGACCTGCAGGCGGACCTCAACCCCCCTTCTCGCCCCCCCACATGAGACCTGGTCCAGAACCAGCTTCTACTGCCGAGGTCACGGTTGAACAGTAGACGACGAGGACAAGAATCGAACCCTCGTAAACAATCAGCCCGAGAGTCTGCAGTCAACTTTTAATGGTGTGTGTGTTTGTGTGTGTGTGTGTGAGAGTGTGTGTGTGAGGGTGTGTGTGTGTGAGGGTGTGTGTGTGTGGGGGGTGCACAGAAGTAATTAGAGAAGCTCATCTGGGGGTAAAGTGAGTCGACCGACTCCTTAATGTGATGATGGGATGGTAAAGATTTGCTGCATGACCTTTGTGCAGACACACACACACACACACACACACACACACGCACACACACACACACATGCACACACAAACACACACACACACACACACACTGGTTCATCTCATCTAACTCAATCCTCTAATGACCGTCACAAGCTTTTAACACAAGTTAACACAGGAATGTGGGAATAAAAGTTGAACCTATTTGACCTTTGACCTATTCAATAGTATCAACACATTCACAAAATCGTAAACACAGTTTTTTTTAAAGTCCCAAATGAAAATTACAAACTCATGAAACCTTGTGTAACAATTTTATATTTTGTAAATTTGTTACATGAGGCCACTTTTCAACTGAAGTTCTTAAACATGAAGTTGATCTTTATGTTTTGATTTGATTGAACAGTGAACCTGAACAGTCCCCATAAGGCTTTGCCGCCCAGCCAACCAATCACAGCTGTCGATGACTTTTGACTTAGCAACATTGAGGTAGAATTTAAATACAGTATTGAATAGATCAGTGTGTAGTGTGTACTTACTTATGTAATACTTACTTATAAGTAAGGTGGGTATGGTAATTAGTAAGTAAGTAAGAAAGTAATATTTATAGAGCACTTTTCTAGCCTAGGGTAACAAATTATTGTGTACGTGTGTGTTACTTTGTATGTGTGTCTGTGTGTGTGTGTTATTGTGTACCTGTATGTTACTTTGTATGTGTGTCTGTGTGTGTGTTATTGTGTACGTGTATGTTACTTTGTATGTGTGTCTGTGTGTGTGTTATTGTGTACGTGTATGTTACTTTGCATTTGTGTCTGTGTGTGTGTGTTATTGTGTACATGTGTGTTACTTTGTATGTGTGTGTGTGTGTGTGTGTGTGCGTTGAGGCTTGTTACCATTGTGTAACTAGTGAAATGCAGTTGGGCAATACAACCACAAGAGGGTTCTGTCTCCATTCAAACGCCTCCCAATCCCATCACAGCAAAGCCCTTCCAGTAGTTATCAGATTCAGAGTCACTTCAAATACGTACTAAATTACAGTCAACTTAACGGATCGATCACTTAACTTCATTTAGCGTATTTTTCGGACAGTAAAGTGCACGTAAAATATTCCGTAACAGTTTTTCTCATAAGCCTCATGTATTAATAGTAGTTTTACACATCCATCTAAAGATCTGACAAAATGTCGGTAAACATCCGGCGTCGCATATATTTTGGAACATTTTAAACCTGTATTAGTACAATATATACAATACAATACAATTATTGTTCTTGTCAATATTTGTTGACAGTCTACCGTCACATGACCAAAACGCTCGCGCCTCATTGGTCAACAGCAGCTCAGAATCACTCGCAGTCATGAATATATCGTTGAGAAAAGTACCGTGTGAACCGTCGTTGGTTTTTCCAAACTGTAATAATTTGTTTTCCATGTAACCGTTTACAGATGTAGATTTTGATACTGATATATATGTGTGTGTGTGTGTGTGTTGTGTGTGTTGTGTGTGTTGTGTGTGTTGTGTGTGTTGTGTGTGTCTGAACCACATACAGTGTAACATCTTAAGGCTGTAAACAGTGTGTTTAACGAGGTGTTTGTAACTGCAAACGTATGTTTATCTTCATAAGTCAAGGGAAGCAGTTATATTCACTTGAAACAAATGGTGTGAAGCTGAACATCAGAGCAAACATTCAGCATGTCTTATGTTGACCTCTGTGACCTCTGTGACCTCTGTGACCTTCACAGATAATGAATGAATGAATACTTGTTATCAGACTCATTGAAACTGATGCCTTTTGTTCTCAACCGTGTTTCAACGTCGTTGTCAATATAAATCGACACTTTCATGGATAGTTTCGTTTAAATGATTCAATTCATTAATACTGTAAATGTTCTATATAACCGCCCATAACCTTGATAATGTCTGTTTTTTTACAAAGACACTGTTTCTTTAAGTGAATCCACAGAAAGCAAGCGTCAAACTTTTGCAGGAGTAAAGTTTTCAAGCAGGCAAGTTCCATAGACTATAGTTCGTATCACGATGTAGGGTCAACGATACAATATATTGTGATAGTGTCGTAACAAGTATATATGTGTAGTATTGTCCAGTACTTGACTCTGGTGTTGTGATAGTGTAGTAACAAGTATATATGTGTAGTATTGTCCAGTACTTGACTCTGGTGTTGTGATAGTGTAGTAACAAGTATATATGTGTAGTATTATCCAGTACTTGACTCTGGTGTTGTGATAGTGTAGTATCAAGTATACATGTGTAGTATTGTCCAGTACTTGACTCTGGTGTTGTAGTATTTACAGACCACATGACTCTTGACGAAGTCGTAACTGCTTTCATTTGTTTTCAAACCAAAATATGTCCAAACATCAGCTTTAAAAGCTGCTGGACTCACTGTATCCTCTCGTCCACAGTAATCGCCGGGATCTTGCAGGATTTTATTCTTATTTATTTGTGGAGCATGTAATGACTGCTGCCCTCTAGTGGCCGGAAGTTTAATTGTAACGTTAAAATTAGCAAACGCCACGAATACTTGTTTGTTAATAATGATTTTATTTACCGGTAATGTTGAATTTTATTTTAAACAAACTTAATTGAAATATAAACCATGAAAAAAACTATAATGAATACTAAAAAAAAAAATCAAAATCCCCAAAATGTAACAATAAAAAAATTGACTACTTTTGTATATTGATACAGTATTGTTAAAAATGTCCATGTAAGTAGGAAGTACTTGACAATACTACACATATATACTTGTTACTACACTATCACAACACCAGAGTCAAGTACTGGACAATACTACACATATATACTTGTTACTACACTATCACAACACCAGAGTCAAGTACTGGACAATACTACACATACATACTTGTTACTACACTATCACAACACCAGAGTCAAGTACTGGACAATACTACACATATATACTTGTTACTACACTAACACAACACCAGAGTCAAGTACTGGACAATACTACACATATATACTTGTTACTACACTATCACAACACCAGAGTCAAGTACTGGACAATACTACACATATATACTTGTTACTACACTATCACAACACCAGAGTCAAGTACTGGACAATACTACACATACATACTTGTTACTACACTATCACAACACCAGAGTCAAGTACTGGACAATACTACACATATATACTTGTTACTACACTAACACAACACCAGAGTCAAGTACTGGACAATACTACACATATATACTTGTTACTACACTATCACAACACCAGAGTCAAGTACTGGACAATACTACACATATATACTTGTTACTACACTATCACAACACCAGAGTCAAGTACTGGACAATACTACACATATATACTTGTTACTACACTATCACAACACCAGAGTCAAGTACTGGACAATACTACACATACTTGTTACTACAGTATCACTATATATTGTATCATGCTACATTAACAGATTCTTGCCAGTACAAACACTCTGCTGATAATCTTTTAATAGCAGCAGAGTGGGAGGATAAAGGAGTATTTTATCTTATCTTTAAAAAAGCCCCCCCCCCCACACACACACACACAGGTGTTCCCCCTGATTTCCATGTCTGACCAGAATTAAAAGTGAACTAAGCTCTGAGGGTGAAGTCTTACATCATGTTATCTCAAGCTCTGAGGGTCTTCACGTCCATTACTGATAAGAGTCTCTGGTTTCCTCGAGTCAATGATCTCATGTCTCACCTTTGATAGACATTAACACCAGTTAGTCCACTATAAACTTTATTTAAGTATTGTGTGGCAGAAAACTTTAAGGAGAAGTTATTTAAAAGTAATTTCTGCATCTTCTTCCTGGATTAATTTGAGAAGATGTTCTGATGAATGTCTGGTGAAGACAGTCCGGTGCCACCGGTCGTGACTCACCACTTCTAACAGTCTCTCGCCATCACGACCCGTCTGGACTGAAAGCATCTGGACTCACCGGTGACTGCAGCAGCTGTCAGCCTGATGCTGACTCTCATCTCGAAGATCTGCGTCCACGTCTCAGATCCTCCACACGATTCTGAACCTCCGGAGGTTAACAGGAGTCCATGAGCGAGTCCAGCCGGCACTACATCCACTCTGACCCCAGTCCAGACTGATCTGATTCTTACTCACACTCGTTCCATCGCTACGAGTCTGAGGCGGGACAGAGGGAGGAGGAGGAGAGAGAGAGAGAGAGAGAGAGAGAGAGAGAGAGAGAGAGAGAGAGAGAGAGGGAGGGAGAGAGAGAGAGAGGAAGAGACTAGAGGAAGAGGAGGAGGGGTAGGGGTAGGAGAGGAGAAGGAGTGGAAGGGGAAGGGGAAGAAGTAACTGGAGGAAGAGAAGGAGGAAGAGGAGGAGGAATAAGAGGAAGAGAAGGAGTGAGAGGCAAAGGAGGAGGAACTAACGAGAGTAAGAGAAGGAGGAAGAGGTGGAAGAGAAGGAGGAAGAAGGGGAGGAGGAGGAGGAGAAAGAGGAGGAAGTCACTAGAGGAGTAAGAGACTAGAGGAAGAGGAGGAGGGCTAGGAGAGAAGAGGAGAAGGAGTGGAAGGGGAAGGGGGAAGAAGTCACTGGAGGATGAGAAGGAGGAAGAGGGGGAGGAGGAGGAGGAGAAAGAGGAGGAAGTAAATAGAGGAGTAAGAGACTAGAGGAGGAGGAAGAGAAGGAGTGAGAGGGGAATGAGGAGGAACTAACAAGAGTAGGAGAAGGTGGAAGAGAAGGAGGTAACTAGTGAAAGAGAAGGAGGAGGGGGGAGGAGGAGGAGGAAGAGACAACAGGAGAAGGAGGAAAAGGAGGAGGAGAAGAAAGAGGAGGAAGTAACAAGAGGAGGAAGAGGGGGAGGTAACTAGTGGAAGAGGAGAAGAGGGTGAGGAGGAGGAAGAAGAGACAACAGGAGAAGGGGGAAGATGAGGAGGAGAAGAAAGAGGAGCAAGTGACTAGAAGAGGAGAAGGAAGAAGAGGGGAGAAGAAGGGGGAAGAGAGAGAGGATGAAGAGGAGGAGGATGAAGAGGAGGAACAGGAGAATGAGGGGAGGAGAGGAGGTACAGGAGAAGGGGGGAGAAGGAGGAGAAAGTAACTAGAGGATGAGGAGGAGAAGGAGAACAAGAAGGAAATAGATGAGGAGCAGGAGGAACAGGGGGGAAATGAAGTGACTAAAGGGGGGGAGAAGAAGAAGATGAGGAGGAGGAAAGGGAGGGAGAGGGGCAGGAGGTGAAAGAGGATGAAGATGAGAAGGAGGAGGAAAATAGGAAGGAGGAGGAAGAAGGGCAGGAGGAAGTAACTAGAGGAGGAGAAACAGGAAGAGGAGGAGGAAAAGGAAAAGACTACAAAAGAAGGAGGATGAAGAGGAGTGACAGGAGGAGGAAGATGAAGAGGAGTGACAGGAGGAGGAGGATGAAGGGGAGGAGAAGAAGAGGGGAGGATTAAGAGGAGAAGAAGAAGAGGGGAGGATTAAGAGGAGGAGAAGAACGAGGAAGAGGGGGAGGATGAAGAGGAGAAGAAGAAGAAGCAAGAGGAGGAGGATGAGCCAGACTTTAAACTGGTTTCAACCGACGACATCACATCAGCCTCACTGGCTTCCTGTGCATTTTAGAATTGATTTTAAATTGTACTGATTACTTTTGAAGCTCGTGGTCTGACTCGCAGACATACTGACCCTCTAGGAGCTGCAGATCCTTGTCCAGATCCTCGGGCCTGTGAGCTGGTCCACAGTCCAGGCTTCTTCTTCTTTGAACCCTTCACTGGCTTCATCAATGGACTTTTACTCTTCTTTATTTTAATGGATTGTGTCGTTTTTAACTGTAGTTTGTTTTATGTAAAGAACTTTGTAACTATGGTTTATAAAGTGCTATAAAAAAAAATATTATTATTATTATTATTATTATTATTATTATTATTATTATTATTATTATTATTATTATTATTATGAAGAGGAGGAGAAGGAAGAGACTACAGGAAGAGGACAAGGACGAGGAGAAGGCAAAGGAGGAAGAAACTAGAGGAGGAAGAGGAAGAGAAGAAAGAGACTGCAGGACTAGGAGGAGGAAGAGGAGGAGAAGGGGAAGACTACAGGAAGAAGAGAAGAAAGAGGAGGAAGAAACTAGAGGAAGAAGAGGAGGAGAAGGAAGAGACTACAGGAAGAGGACGAGGAGAAGGAGAAGGATGAGGAGAAAGAAACTAGAGGAGGAAGAGAAGAAAGAGAGTGCAGGACGAGGAGAAGGAGGAGGAGGAAGAGGAGGAGAAGGGAAAAAATACAGGAAGAAAGAGGAGGAAGAAACTAGAGGAAGAAGAGGAGGAGAAGGAAGAGACTACAGGAAGAGGACGAGGAGGAGGAGAAGGATGAGGAGGAAGAAACTAGAGGAGGAAAGGTGGAGAAGGAAGAGACTGCAGGATGAGGAGAAGAAAGAGGAGGAAGAGGAGGAGAAGGAAGAGAGTACAGGAAGAGGAGAAGGAGGAGGAGAAGGATGAGGAGGAAGAAACTAGAGAAGGAAGAGGAGGAGAAGGAAGAGACTGGAGGAGGAAAGGTGGAGAAGGAAGAGGCTGCAGGATGAGGAGAAGAAAGAGGAGGAAGAAACTAGAGGAGGAAAGGAGGAGAAGGAAGAGACTGCAGGACAAAGAAAAGGAGGAGGAGGAGGAGGAGGAGGAGGAAGAAACTAGAGGAGGAAAGGAGGAGAAGGAAGAGACTGCAGGACAAAGAAAAGGAGGAGGAGGAGGAGGAGGAAGAAACTAGAGGAGGAGAGAAGAGGCAGATGCTGACATGACTTGTCTGTGAATTAAAAAAAAGATAATTTAAATAAATTCATATTATTAATCATCTGTTGCCATTAAACCAAACATGTAAAAACTTGTATTTTTTAAAGACTCGAATCTTAATCTTGTAAATTCATAATGAAATAATCATCTAATAATTTCTAATCTCGGGAAAGGATGAATGTTTTAAAATATGTTAGTTTCAGCTCATGAAAATAAATGAAAATCCATTAAGATGAATCAGTGAAACATGACGATGTGTAGAGTTTGTTTTTTACTTATTTTCACTAGTTTACAGTAGTTTTTCTTTAGTAGATTCGACTGAAACGAGTGGTTTTATGTCGTTATATAAATATATATATATATATATATATATACAGTATATATATATATATATATATGTTATATCACAATAAACTAATGTTTCTTCAGAGAAAATCTTGTGTTTCTTCCAAACGAAGCAGCAACAATGAAGCCGACAGAAAGTTTTCTCCACGTCCAACATCTCAGGCTCCGACGATCTCCGAGTCGAGCAAACATTCAAAACCATCTTCGCCACAACGAGGACTGTGTGTCGACCGTTGTGTCGTAACTTTCATGGACAATAAAAAGGTGGTCGTGATGATTGTGTTGCTGGATCGACTCCATCGCTCTGGGAGAAAACTGCCGTCGATGTTGTTTGGAAGCTGAAACCACGTGAGAAATGTTGGACGGACCTGTTGGTTTGAGGTTCATTATCTGGAGTTTCAGCTAAAATCAACATAAACTTGTTGGTTCTTAAAATGATCATTAAATTTATTTTTTTTTGCACAACATTATTTAGAGAAGTTTTAATTTACTATCATCCCTATACAGACTTTTCCTGGGGCTTAACCACAGGTTGCATGTGATTTACTAAGATTGTAATTTTGCTGGAAAAGTGATGTTTGGAAAGACAAGAGATTTAAACCAACATTATACGTTTTAATTAACCTGAACTAATTAACCTTAATCTAGGGGCGACATGTCTGCTGGTTGGTCTAATAGTTCAGAATGTGTGGAAAAGTACTGCTGTCTGACGAGTGTCTCAGCATTAAGAGCTACTTGTTGAGAACTAGTTTATTAAGTAACTTCTGACTATAATGTGAACCTAAAATCATTGTATTTTCTCCAACATCGACAGTGTATTAGTTCTTGCTATACTTTTTGCCCTGAAACCATTTTTTTCGTGGTAGTGCTGTAGTGTTACTCTGCAGGGGCTGCTGCAGCACAAGGATCTGTAGTATTACTCTGTGAGGTTTCGTAGTATTACTCAGCGAAACTCCGTAGCCCTGCAAGACTCAGCAAGCTTTGTGACATTACTCTGTGACACTCTGTAGTATTACTCAACGAGGCTTTGTAGTATAACTCCACCAGTCTCTGTGGAATTACTCCGTAAGGCTCAGTAGTATTACTCCACAAGACTTTGTACTATTACTACGTGAGTCAATGTAGTATTTATTTGTAGTATTACTCTGCTAGGCTTAGTAGCATTAATCCACAAGGCTCCATAGTATTACTCCTCTAGACTCAGTTGTATTACTCCTCAAAGATCTGTAGTATTACTCCTCAAGGCTCTGTAGTATTACTCCTCAAGGCTCTATAGTATTACTGCTCAAGGCTCTGTAGTATTACTCCTCAATACTCTGTAGTGTTACTCCTCAAGAATCTGTAGTATTACTCCTCAAGGCTCTATAGTATTACTCCTCAAGGCTCTGTAGTGTTACTCCTCAAGGCTCTGTAGTATTACTCCTCAAGGCTCTGTAGTATTTCTCCTCAAGGCTCTGTAGTGTTACTCCTCAAGGCTCTGTAGTATTTCTCCTCAAGGCTCTGTAGCGTTACTCCTCAAGGCTCTGTAGTGTTACTCCTCAAGGCTCTGTAGCGTTACTCTTCAAGACTCTGTAGTATTTCTCCTCAAGGCTCTGTAGCTTTACTCCTCAAGGCTCTGTAGTATTACTCCTCAAGGCTCTGTAGTGTTACTCCTCAAGGCTCTGTAGTGTTACTCCTCAAGACTCTGTAGTGTTACTCCTCAAGACTCTGTAGTATTACTCCTCAAGGCTCTGTAGTTTTACTCCTCAAGACTCTGTAGTGTTACTCCTCAAGACTCTGTAGTGTTACTCCTCAAGACTCTGTAGTGTTACTCCTCAAGACTCTGTAGTGTTACTCCTCAAGGCTCTGTAGTGTTACTCCTCAAGACTCTGTAGTATTACTCCTCAAGGCTCTGTAGTATTACTCCTCAAGGCTCTGTAGTGTTACTCCTCAAGGCTCTGTAGTGTTACTCCTCAAGACTCTGTAGTATTACTCCTCAAGGCTCTGTAGTGTTACTCCTCAAGACTCTGTAGTGTTACTCCTCAAGACTCTGTAGTATTACTTCAAAAGACTGGCTCCATGGCATCAGTCACACACTAGTATAAAATCTACCGCGTAATTCAACAAGCTCTTTATCGTCTAGAAAATGTGTTTCAAATGTGGGCTATTCTGGATTTAAAAAGAATATATATATATATATATATATATATATATATATATATATATATATATATATATACATGTTTTTATGCCCAAAAAAAATCCCATACTTTTGGAAACATGTATTAATTACTTTGTTTCCTTTAAAGAAAGCTGTGTATTTCAGAAGATAATACTTCCGTATTCTGTGTTTGCAGCATCTGTGTTGGTCCGGCTTGTCAGGCACGTCTGTATCTGAAAATCTTAAATGAATGAGATTCTGTCCGTCATTGCCGGTGGAAATTAGGGAACAGATGTCAGACAGGAAATGAGGTCACACTCGTTAATGCACTGACACCCAAATTGCTGGTGGAACCGTCAACCTCCTGCCCGAGGCTGATGGGATGAATAGCTGTCGTGTTCGCTGCGAGTCTCTGTCGTCCGTGACGGACTTTCAGAAAAACTCTCTCGATAATTATTTGACCAGTGCAGACGATTTATTAGACAGTACTACGGTTTAAACGTTTTAATACAAGTGCACGAAGATTAAAAGTTTTAAAGTGTCAAATGATGATGTTCAGCTCAGAACAAGAGATTCAACACTTTACATTTAGTTTCTTTAAAAGTCTACAGTTACAGTTTTAAAAGCATTACTACTCGAGACTCTGTAGTATTACTCCTCAAGGCTCTGTAGAATTAGTCTGTGTGACTATGTAGTATTACTCCGCGAGGCTCTGTATTATTTCTCCTCAAGACTCTGTAGTATTACTCCTCATGTCTCTGAAGTATTAATATATATGGCTCCATAGTATTACTCCAGGAGGCTCGGTATTAATTCTCCTCAAGACTCTGTAGTATTACTGCTCAAGACTATGTAGTATTACTCCTCAAGACTCTGTAGTATTACTACTCAAGGCTCTTTACTATTACTCCTCAAGACCCCGTAGTATTACTACTCAAGGCTCTTTAGTATTACTCCTCAAGACTCTGTAGTGTTACTCCTCAAGACACTGTAGTATTATTCCTATATACTGTGTAGTATTACTCCTTAAGACTCTGTTGTGTAACTCCTTAAGACTGAAGTGTTATTCCTTAAGGCTCTGTAGTATTACTACTCAAGGCTCTTTAGTATTACTCCTCAAGACTGTAGTGTTACTCCTACCGTAGGAAGTATTTTACATTCCTACAGTTCAAATATTGTAGTAAAAGTGAAGGAAGATTCAAAGTTTGAAACCATCAACTGATGATCAGAACAAGAGACTCATTGAGACACTTTTTAAAAGTCTACAGTTACACTTTAAAAGCGGGGCCACAGCTGCAGGTTTTTAAGGCGCCCATGAAGGGAGGTCGTTCTAAAAACTGGTCGTAATAATTTAATAGGAAAAGAGGGTGTCTGTTGGTTCAGGGGCACCTGGACCTGGATCCTGATTACAGTGTAAACACGGGGCCTTGTTACACTATCACACCCTCATTATCGCCCCTGAGTTCCATCTCTTAATAACATATACCTGAGGGCCCCACGACGACCATCCCTGAACTTAAGCTCCATAATAACCTTCAAATTACCCTGAAACTCCACTTGAAATCCACTTTAAACACACGTCTAGATGTGAGTAAAACACGTGTGTGTCTCTAGGTTTGTATCTTACCTACTGTTTCTATTGTATCTACTGTCTTATATCTACTGTATCCTATCCATCATATCAACTTTACCATATCTACTACATCTATCGTATCTTCTGTGCTGTATCTACTGTATCTATTGTATCTACTGTATCTACTGTACCGTGTCAACTGTATCTATTGTATCTACTTTATAGTTTCTACTGTATCTATTGTTTGTACTGTATCTACTGTACCGTGTCAACTGTATCTATTGTATATACTTTATAGTATCTACTGTATCGCATCTGCTGTATCTAATGAATTGCATCTACTGTATCTACTGTATCGTATCTACTGTAATGTTTCTACTGTATCTAATGTATCTACCATGCTGTTTCTACTGTACCATGTCTACTGTATCTATCTACTTTATAGTATCTACTGTATCGCATCTGTTGTATCTGGTGAATTGCATCTACTGTATCTTGTGTATTGTATCTACTGTATCTTTCGTATCTACTGTACTGTATCTACTTTACCGTGTTTACTGTATCTATCTACTTTATAGTATCTACTGTATCGTATCTGCTTTATCTGGTGAATTGCATCTACTGTATCTACTGTACCGTCTCAACTGTATGTACGTATCTACTGTATAGTATCTACTGTTCCCTTTCTACTGTATATATTGTATCTTCTCTATCGTATCTGCTGTATCTGGTGCATCATATCTACTGTGTTGCATCGACTGTACCGTATCGACTGTATATTAATTGTGTATTTTTTGTTAGCAGGATCTGGAATCCAAGTAGTACAGATTGGATCTGTACTACTTGGATCCTACTGGATTCCAATCTGTGCTCTGACATATATACCAGTGTAGTTTTCTTGTGCACAGATACATAAACATGTAAGTAAGTAAGTAAGTAAGTAATATGTTGATACATTATGTTTCTATGTTTGTTGGCATTTTTCTACATAGAAAGTACATCATGTATCTTTAACATTTTTATAGTTTTTTTTCTACTTGTTACAGTTTTAGACATTTCAGATTTTTCTTCCGCTGCCACTAAAAAGCAATTTCCCTTCAGGGATCAAATATTCCAGATTTTGCTAACTCGTGAAAATCTATTTTCTGAAAGGAAAGGAAACACACAACGTGATCCATTGGATCCACTCGACCCGGCCTTTAGTCGCGGCTCCTGGAAAACTGTGTTCATTCATATTTCATGGTCCTGGAGTGGAGGAAACTCTCCACGTCGATACGTCAACACCACACGTCGGGTCGCGACACACCACAGTTTGTTTATCATCCATCCTGGTGTGGATTACACCGGGACAACACAAGTAGTATCTGAGGGACTCATCATGAAACGGTTTACATCGGTCCTTCCTGTCTTCGGCCAAATCTCCGACGGAGACTCAGGAAGACCCTGATTAGTTTCCCTCGCTCGCCCTTTCCCCGCCAGCCTCCCATCGGGGTCGTGACGTTTACAAACACTTGTCGTCGTCTCCTAACAATGCAAAGAGGTTCTTTTTACATTGTTGGTTTTGTTTTCATTTTTCAATCACTACGTTGTTTCCTGACTTCCATCCTGACTTACGAAGGTCCTCCCGGTGGAAGTGATTCTAAAGTGTTTTCACCAGTTTATACAATACAAGCAATTCAAGCTAATGTGTACATTTCCTGAGCATCATATGTATCTAACGCAGCGGAAAATTGTCGCTTTTTTCTCGTTTAATGAAGACAAATAGAGAATTACAGGCAAGCAAATCCCTTTAAGTGAAGTAAATTAGTTTCCATAGAATGATATTTATCCGGAGGCCGAGGCAATCATTGTGTTTTCTTTCTCAAGCTAAGTGGTGAGCGGCTCCCTCCATAACAAACTCCCCCCCAGCAGTTAAATCTATTTACAGGGAGCATCCGAGGAATTTGAAATGTATACAATAGCCCAGTGCGTGAGTGTATAGGTGGACGACAGCTCCCGGTAAACACGTTTGTGTGGTTCTGTTCGACTTCAATGCTAAATATATATAATATTTTTTTTTTTAATCCAGTTCAATGGGATTTAACGAATAGAAAAGTTGCATCAATTGGTGACGTGGAATTACAAACGTTGTCTGAAGACATTCCAAACACGTGTCGAGGTTTCTGATGATGTCCAGTCCTCTGGACGCACAGAGATCTTTTAAATTCCAAGAAACAGCCTCCTCGCTTGGATCTGCATCGGTCGCCTCGTCGCCTCCTTCGAGAGAAACTAGATTAAAAGTTTGTACGCGACCCAGAAAAACACTAATGAAATCACTTTAATGTACTGAAAAACTAAATGAAGAACCAGAGGTTCACGTTCAAGGCCTGTTTTGAAACCAGTAGTGTCCCGATATGCAGATGATGTTTTATTATTTGTTTGGGATTGGAATCCACATTTATTTGTTTAGAGTCAGACCCTCCACTGGTCGGTCAGGAAAACAAACTGCACTGATGTGACCTTAAGATGGTTTCCATGCAAATATAAATCTAAAGATGGTCATGGGTCATGTATCCACTTTCCATTCAATCCTGATGACGTCATCATTGTCCGTTTACCTTACCTTACCTTACCTTACCTTTTATAGTATGAAGTAAAAAGCTTTAATAACACAGTACTGCAAAACACCCCTGAACTAAACAATATAACAAATATTTTTTAAATATCAAAGATATTACAGTTGTTAATAAAATTGGCGACACCAACTGAGTAAGTTTTGCACTTTTTAATAACAGAAAAAATGTATGAATTTTCACACAAAGAAATCTTTACTATTTTTGTATTTCATCAAGATGTATTTTATCATTTTATATTATATTATTTTGTTATCACGTTAGTTTATTATTTTGGTATTTATAATGGTTTTAATTTAACATTTTGTATATTAATCACAATTGTATTTTATTATTTTGTATTTTTTAAAGATTGTATTTTATTATTTTGTCTTTATCAAGATTGTCTTTTATTTGATCGAGATTATACATTAGTATTGTATCCAGATTATATTTTATTATTTTGTAATTTAAAAAGGTTTTGTTTTAATATTTTGTTTTTTATCGAGATTGTACTTTTGTATTTTCTAAAGATTACATTTTATTATTTGATCAAGTTCGTCGAGAGGAATCTTCATCTCCTGTGTTTGTTCAGATTGTTAAAAATCTCTCGAACCAGTGACGTCAGAACAGAAGCTCCGATCTTCATATTCCAGCTGCTCTTCGCTCGAGGACGACACAGAAGCCAGAGCTATATAAGGAAACGTTTGATATTGTTTGAGACTCTTGTTTGTCTTTTGTTTCGATCTGTTTGTCTTTCACTTCTGATCCGATCTACACCGAGAGACAAGATGAAAAAAACAAAACCCCTTTTTTCTCGATGCGCCATTTCTAAATATGGACTTTTTCCGAATTGGCTATTTTCTGTTTTTGTGAAGGTGACATCATGAATCGCTGTCATCTGTAGAACTCCCTGTGCTGCTCGCGTCGTGTAAACATCCTGAGAAGACAATTTCCTGATCTACAGAATAAATCTCAGCCTCTTAAAGTGAGAAATTAGTCTCAGTTTAGTGGATTATATTCAAGGAAACGTCTTAGTTCTTGAATTATTTACATTTTTCTGAACTTATTGTGCAAATCCACCGGTAGAACATCAGTTTAAAAGTGAGTTTTTAGACTTTGTGTTTTATATTTATTGGCTGGTTTTATAGGAATTGAAGAGGGGAAAATATGAAACGTTAAAACCAAACACTATCAAACTATGGGCAAAACACAGCTAATACAAAATGGATGATGTGTTTTGCAAAGGAAAGTGTCAACAAACATGTATATTTAATATTGTATTATCCCATTTAATAACTTGTTAAAGTCAATTTCAAAATCATTTGTTTTGGCAGAATTCTTACCAAACCAATCTCCACCATAGCTGTGTCTCAAATCACATACTTGTGTACTTGAACTTAGTATTTTTAGTGTGTTTCAATTCTTAGTATGTGAATGTAGTGCTCCATACACACTAAATTGTCACTAAAACGCCCAAAAAACTGAGTATGAATCGATGGACACTTTCTACACTAAACAACTCCATCTTAGTGACGTTGAAGGAAGTTATATATATATATATATATATATATATATATATATATATATATATCATCAGCAGCATCAGCATTAAGAAGTGTGAGGATGACACTCTTCGCTGCTGATACCGGCGTAAATATCTCAACAATATTTCTCATATTTCTTGACCCAAACCAAACGTGCTGCCAGCAGGTGGCGATAGTGTTCCTACAGCTGGTTGAAATCATCGTTAAATAGTAGTAGAAGAAGAAGCTGTCGCGTCATTTCCTGTTAGTGCGTAGCATCAGAGTTTGATTTGAGACATACTATCTATGGAGAATTTGTTACTACCTTATTTTCCGCACTATAAGGCTCACTTAAAGCCATTAATTTTCTATAAAAAAAACGACAGTGCGCTTTATAATCCGCAGCGCCTTATACACTGTATATTACCTGTTGGGTGTCTTGTTTATAAAACCTTTCATGACTCTGCGCCGACTGAGCCACGCAGAATTACGTCATTGCGTCATCCCGGGGTGTGACGCACGTCACATCATGATGTCAATGGAGTAAGATTACTGCAACCGTTTTAAGCGAGTGTGTCTTGGTTGTTGTACACTCAAAATCATTCTGCTGCGCACTCGACCAGTCATACACACGCATTCAACATGTCATACACGGTTCAGGACCAGAGGAGAGAAATCCTTCCAGGCTGTTGCTCCTCTCTTTGCCTGAAACCTGTCTTTCCTGCTCACTAGCTAGCGACAAGTTACTTGGTAACAAGCTAAGGTTGACGCAGAGTGTGAAATCATCACATGTTGTGTTCAGGTACAATCAGAAAATTGAGAATCTGAAGATCCTGGCAGTTTGTGTGTTGACTGTTCGGAGAAAATGGTTGAAAAACATATATTTTATAATATATTCTATAAAATGTCACTCTTCCCTTCCATGCAAAGTTCCGAGGCAAGCCTAGAACCTTCACTTTGATAACCCTGTGCTTTGATCTCAATAAAGACGTTGTTCTCTCCGACATGATTTGTTGCGTTCGCGGCTGTGATTTGGCCTTTTGAGAGTTAAAAACAGCAGTCATGTGTGAGAGAAAGCAGATCCTTCCTTGTGATGCCGCTTTGATGAGGACAACACTAGACAATGTTCCGAAACTAAACACGAACCAGGCCGAGAGCAGAAAATGGAAATATCTAAAGCCGAGCCCACACACACACACACACACACACACACACACACACACACACACACACACACACTCTGAACTGACCGGTCTGGCACATCTTTGACGAGAAACAGATGATAAATGACCAGTCAGACGGACCATGACTCTCTTCATCCACCAGTGTCCACTCTATGCTACTTTTATAACAATTCAAGTATATTCAGAAGTTCCTTACAAGTTTATCCCTAAGTATAGTAATTTTATGTATGGGGTTATATTTGTTTCGTTAACATTTTAAAATCAAGAATAACTACATCGACAATTACAAATGTTATATTTGGATTAGGCTTATGGTTAGTGTTAGTGTTAGGGTTAGGGTGAGGGTTAGGGTTAGGGTTAGGGTTAGGGTTATGGTGAGGGTTAGGGTTAGGGTTAGGGTTAGGGTGAGGGTGAGGGTGAGGGTGAGGGTGAGGGTCAGGGTTAGGGTTAGGGTTAGGGTTAGGGTTAGGGTGAGGGTGAGGGTGAGGGTTAGGGTTAGGGTTAGTGTTAGTGTTAGGGTTAGGGTGAGGGTTAGGGTGAGGGTGAGGGTCAGGGTCAGGGTTAGGGTTAGGGTTAGGGTTAGGGTTAGGGTTAGGGTGAGGGTGAGGGTGAGGGTGAGGGTGAGGGTGAGGGTCAGGGTCAGGGTTAGGGTTAGGGTTAGGGTTAGGGTTTGGGTTAGGGTTAGGGTTAGGGTCATGGTCAGGGTCAGGGTCAGGGTGAGGGTTTCTTTAAATTAATTGATTATTAACAAATAACAACGTACTCCAGTTACATCACTAGCCTGTACAGCTCAATAGTTAGTGTACATCAGTTTTGACCTCATAGGGCTAATGACAAAACAGAATTGTTCGTACTTAATAGTTTACTTTACTTACTTTATTGTTCTTTTTTTCACCATCTCATGTCCGGGGCTCAGTAGAAAAGGTCTGTCGTTAAGACTTATTATGTATAATAACACTGCCATTTAGTGTCTGACGTGTAAATAGTCAGGTTTTCTTGAAACTCTTAAAAAAAAACTCAAAAATACGAGTTGTAAGCAGTGAATGTGTGTAATTCCTGATACAGAAAATAAGTTTTTCTTTTAACAAACAGAATTTTAATTTTTACAAATGTATTTTTGCAAATGAAAAAGTCACATATTTACAAATATACATTTATTTGTAAAGACCAAAATACAAGTTACAAATATTGCATGTTTAACTGTGGACATTGTTGAATTTACACGTCTATTAAACTTTATGAGACAAAAATAACTCCATATTTTAGGGGTTTAATTATGTTTTGTCCTACATCCGAAAATCAGAAAAAACGTTCGAGACATAGAAGTTGTATTAATGCTCAAGAGACGACCGCCTGACCTTCACCAGTGACCTTCAGCTCTTCTGACACTCAAGTGATCCTGTTGACAGAACCTGCAGTTTTTTCTTTCACCTCCGACTCGGATCTACCAGCCGAGGGTCTCGACCCGTGGATCTGGTTACAGCCGGACCAGTGAACGGGTCTCCCACAGACCTGCACTGAACCCTAACCCTGAACAACCATCTGCTCTGAGGAGAACATGAGCAAAAATGTCTGAAATTCCTCTTTTAAATCCTGCATTTTTGACCCCGGGGCTCCTCAACAAATCACTGTTTCACCAACTTATCTCCCAAATGGATGTCGAGGGGATTTGCTTCTGTGATGAACTTCATCTGTGTCGGGTACTTTTCCTGCAGCTTTAAAAACATTTAAAACATGTTTTCAAAAACACAAAAAGGTTATAATTTTGTAAATCTGCAGCTTCTTTTATAAAATAAACTTAATTTACATATGGACAACAAAAATGTCAAAATTACAAAATGTCAAAATGTATAAATACATAAATAAATAGCAGACAAAATGTTTAAATACCTAAATAAATAGAAGACAAAATGTATAAATGTCAAAATGACAAAATGTATAAATGTATAAATACATAAATAAATAGCAGACAAAATGTTTAAATACCTGAATAAATAGAAGACAAAATGTGTAAATGAATACATATAAGTCAAAATGTATAAATGACAAAATGTGTATTTATATGTAAAATAGCTCCATTCTTTGACATAAATTAAATTAGAAGTCATTTATTTATTTTGACATTTTGACATATCGATATTTATCGACACATTTATTTATGCATTTATACATTTATTTAAACATAAGTCATTTATTGTCCTTCATACTTCTCCACAGATATTTGTGGTGCTTTAATATAAGACCCTCGAGATACTACTTCGAAGGAATTTATTTCTTATTCATTTTTTTGTTAGTTTGTTGCATTCTAACTCTTTTTTTTATTAATAAAATGAAAATATCAACCGAGAAATGTGGAAATGACAAAGATCCGACTCTCGAATTCATTGAAATTGTTAGTGTGTTATGACGTGAAAACCACCTGAAAATGTAATTTCAGCCACGACATGATTGCACGTCTCTAAACACCAGATGATCGTACGATAAAAGTCGGCTCAAGAAAGCTTCATTAGTTGTAATATTCGGCTCCGCGGCACCGAAACTTACGACTCCATGAATCTGCCAACAACACGTTGTTAGTGCCAAGAGTGTCTCGTTGAATGGAAGCAGATGCTGATCCGTTAGAAACAGCTGCAGAAGCTCCAACGCTTTTCTTCTGGGATCTGTTTAACACTCGTTCTGTTGGATGTGTCGCTGTGACACTAATGGATCTCATGTGCAGACAGATCTGGAGGATGATATTCATGACGATATTTATCTTAGTGGATTCACGAGGATCAGATTCTAACGACAACCGAAGAAGACACAACATCATTTTCACAATATGAGATTTGTTTTAAAAAGCGTTCAGGAGCTCAAGTTTCTATCTCAGAACTATGAGTAAACTCAAAGAAAAAGAGAGTTCTGATGATAAAAAAAACACATATAGCAGATGCAACACTAATAGAAACAGGGACTCATTCATTCCTCGTGCTAGTAAATTGTTTAATTCTGAGTTTGATTAATTTCTGAGTAAGATTCTATGTTAATCTTTGTATCCTTTGTTGTTTTTCTTTGATCTATGTTCTTTATCTTTAGATTGTGTCATCTTGCACTTTCTTTTCATTTCACTTTTTTCTTGTTCTTCTTTCACGAATCTATCATCTGTGTTGTTGTGAGCTGGAAAAACAATTTCCCGAAGGAGACCTCCAGAGGATCAATAAAGTTGAGCTAATCTAAAATGACAACGACAAAAGTAGGCACAAAGATAACAATAAGATAAGCACTAGAAAAGGAAATCACTCAAAATTAAAGCAAAAAAAATATTTACAGACCACATGACTCTTGACGAAGTCGTAACTGCTTTCATTTGTTTTCAAACCAAAATATGTCGAAACATCAGCTTTAAAAGCTGCTGGACTCACTGTATCCTCTCGTCCTCAGTCATCAGTGGGATTTCGCAGGATTTCTTTGGTCCTTTAGCCTCGGAGGGCGTAACGACTGCTGCCATCTAGAGGCTGGAAGTTAAATTGCAACAGAAAAATTAACAAACTCAGAGAATAATTGGATATAATTGCAAATTCTTTGAAAAATTCGAATTATTCTTGTTTTATATACAATCAATTGAAACTAAACCATAAAAGAAAAAAAAAGTAGTTTGAAAGCAAAAAATAATAATAATCGATTTAGATTTTCCAATGTTCTCTGGTAGAAATCGTCCCTAAAGCCTCGAGTTTTATCAACTAATCAACTAAAACTCTGTACATGTCAAACTAAGAAAAACTGATAACTTTTGCAGTGAAACTGCCACAAATGCGTGAGAACTCGCTTGTCCATCAGTTTCTTCCTCGAGCAGCAACTTTCTTCTGCATCACCTGCTCCTCCGAACAACAACGTCCAGTGTTTCCACCTTAGACTTGATTTCAGCAGAACTTGTGGTTTGCACTTGATCCACATTAGCTCCGTTTTAGAACCTACAGCAGGTCTGGACACAAAGGTCACATCTGCTCCGATGGTTCCGCGACTGAATATGTGGCGTGTGGTCGACCCGTCTGCTCTCTGACGAACCAGACCGTGATTAAGATCATGAGGTCTCCACGCTCGCCTCGTCCTGTTCGCTCTGACTTCAGGTCTCATGTTCTGGAACATGTGAGGAGTCGTCAGTCATCTGGTCAGCATTATTCTCTGCAGCGACAACATGCAACACTTGAGCTGCGGCGGGATTTGAAAAGTATAAACTGAGTTAACGCTGACCTGACATCAGTCCTGCTGAGAGAACCATGATGTCATCAAGCGTCGCCGTGAGAACCAGAGTCGTTTAACAAATGTTATTTTCTTAAATTATTGTCTTGTTTTATTCTTGATCGTTTATTTAAATCTCATATTTGTGTCTCTTTTCAAGATTTTATCTCTGATTATATCTCGAATGTTTCGTATCTCAGACTTATTTAAATGTTTTTCTTTTATTATTTTTATATATCAGATTTCAGACTTTTTTTATTAGATTCCTGTTCATTTAATTCTGAGATGTTTTTCTTTTGTTCTCCTGTTAAAATGTACATCTCAGATTTTTATATCCTTTTAATATTTTATCCTGGATTATATCTTGAATGTTTTTTAATTCAGATTTTTATCTGATTTAAATATCTGTATTTGTGTTTTAATTTCGTTTTTAATTTTAATTTTAATTTACTTAGTTTTATATTACTTTTATTTTATTTTATTTTATTTTATTTTATTTTATTTTATTTTATTTTATTTTATTTTATTATTTTTATATCATTCTTTTTTTCCTTTTCTTTTTTTTTTCTTCCCCGGGGCGCACGGTTAGCACAGTGGTCGCCTCACAGCAAGAAGGTTGCTGGTTCACTTTCAGGTCAGTTAGTTTGTTCTCCCTCGTGTTGTGAGGGTTTACTCCGGACACTCCGGTTTCCTCCCACAGTCCAAAAACATACAGAGGTTGATTGAGAACTTTGGGAAAAATTGTCCATAGGTATGAGTGTGTGTGTGAATGGTGGTCTGTCTTTGTGTGTCCTGAGACAAACTGGGGTCCTATCCAGGGTGTCCCCTGCCTCTCGCCCTATGATACTGGGATAGACATCAGTCTCCCCTGCGAACCCCATATGTAAAATTGTATTTTGGTCAATCTTTTTATATCTCTGATTTCTATCTTGATTTCTATTATTCCTGTTTATATTTTACATCTCAGATTTGTAAATCCTGTTAATCTTATATATCTCAGATTTGTATCTTGTTTTAATTTATTTCTGTTAATATCTTATATATCTTATCTCCTTTTATATTGATAAGTCTTTATTTTATTTCATTTAATCCTGTTAATATTTTATTTACCCAGATATTCCTCTTGTTTTATTTAAGTGTATTTAATATTAAAAAATATATATAGCAATTTTATCTCCTTTTGTATCGTATATTTTTGTCTAATTTTTTCATTTTTTATTTTATATCTCAGATTTGAATTAATTCTATTCCTAAATATACTTTTTTACTTAGGTTTTTATCTCCTGTTAATATATTTATCTGCATATCTTGGATTTTTATCTTATTTGACTCACGTTAATATTAAATATATCAGATTTGTATCACATTTTTGATCAAATTTTATAATATTTTCGCTATTTTCTCTTGCATTTGCTCAAACTTTATAAATTAATTAATTTTGTTTCAGACGTGTGTGTGGAGAGTTCCCAGAGTTTACTATTGATTGAAAGTGCAGACTATTGCTGCTGGACTTGACTGTATCCTCTCGTCCTCAGCCATCCTATATTCCTTTATTTTATTTTAATTTAAATAAAGTAAAAATTAAGTGAAGTACAAAATGCTCAGTTTCAGTATAATTCGCTCTAAAAAAAATAATAATAACAACGAAAATAATTTAAATCAAAGTGGTTACAATAAACTTGCTTTGGGGCCTCCGGGTCACATTGACCCAGAGAAGGGTTAAAAGTGTGTTAAACGTGATAAGAAACCATTCATTTTGAAAAAAAAAAACACATTTTTAATCATATTTTATGTGTGTGTGTGTGTGTGTGTGTGTGTGTGTGTGTGTGTGTGTGTGTGTGTGTGTGTGTGTGTGTGTGTGTGTGTGTGTGTGTGTGTGTTTTTCATGAACATTTCTCTCTCTGAATTCAATAAAGTGTGTGTGAGTCTCAACTCTACACACCACGTTGTGAGTCACTTTCTCTTCTCACTGTACGTGCAGCACTAGTGTGGTGAGGCGTGTGCACGTGCGCGTGCACGTGCGTGTGCACGCTCCTCTCACAGCTGTATTCCAGGGTCTCCCGAGACCTTCATTGTTAAAGACTTCCTGCTCAGGTCTACGAGGGAGACCCGCAGGAAAGGGAGGATCACACATTCGTGGCCCGAACAGTAAAAGAGTTTTGGGGTGAAACATAAAAAAAAACACAGAGCGAAGGTTCACACGACTTAAGTTACTTCGACTCGACATTAAATGTGGACAGAACTGCATGAATGATGTTTTTTTTTATATTTTTGAGTGACGTTTTTTACAATATTTATAAGGTTTATTTTCCTTTCTGTAACAATACAAGTAAAAATACTAAATATTGTCACAAGTATATCGAATTCTTTGCTTTATTTTATTAGTAGATTTTCACAAGATTGTATTTCTGTATTTTGTGTTTTCTGACGTTAATATGTGTATTTTTCTTTGGTAATTCTCTTTAAAAGTATTTAAATGTACAATCTATGTGGTGTATTGATGTAAAAATAAACGTAAATAAATGTATTATGTCATTTTTTTTTCCATAATAGAACATTACATAAAAAAAAATCCTTTATTTTTTATTTAAAATTGTAAAGTACTAGTTAAAGTAGTAGTAAAAAAAAAAAACTACAAAACGTTCAGCTACAATTTAATTTGCTCTAAAAAAAACCATAATAACCATGAAAATAATTAAAATTGATGTCAAGTGGTGACAATATACAAGTAAATTCATTTAATTATTTCAGACACATAATGTCCTTGAGGTTTGTGTTTTCCTAAATATGTACTGTGAAAAATTACACAATGTGGTTCATCTATAAAATATACCTTTTTTGTCATCTTTTAAATTTATAGAGAAATATGTACAGTATGTTAAAGTTCGTATCTTTACTCAAAAAAAGGGGTTTGTGGTATCCCTTGTGTTGTCTCAGGGTCAAGGTGACCCGAAGGCCCGAAAAACAAATGTGTTACAATTCACAAATTGGCACAAATTGAAGAATGATGGGTTTTTTTTAATTGAAAGTCTGTTTTTTAAGCTGTTAAAAAATTGGTGATAAAAAGTCTAATGGTACACATTGACATCACTTTTAAAAGCAGCTGTAGCTGACTGTATCCTCTCGTCCTCAGCCATCATAGGATTTCAATGTTCCTTAAGCTGCGAAGGACGTAATGACTGCTGCCATCTAGCGACTGAAAGTTTAACTGCAACACAAAAGTGATTGATTGTTAACCCTTGTGTTATCTTTAGGTCAAGGTGACCCAAAGGGCCCCAAAACAAATGTGTTTGTGGTATCCCTTGTGTTGCCCCTCGGGCAAGATGAACGACCTCCTCCACTGCATATGTATTTATGGAAGCCGGAGACAAAACAAGGGGTACCACAAACACATTTTGTTTTCGGGCCAACGGGTCACCTTGACCCAGAGACAACACAAGGAACTCCACAAACACATTTTGTTTTCGGGGCTTTGGGTCAACTTGACCCAGAGACAACACAAGGGATACCACAAACACATTTGTTTTCGGGGGCCTTCGGGTCACCTTGACCCAGAGACAACACAAGGAACTCCACAAACACATTTGTTTTCGGGGCTTTGGGTCACCTTGACCCAGAGACAACACAAGGGATACCACAAACACATTTGTTTTCGGGGGCCTTCGGGTCACCTTGACCCTGAGACAACACAAGGGATACCACAAACACATTTGTTTTCAGGCCAATGGGTCACTTCGACCCTGAGATACAAACTAGTTATTTAAAAACTAGTGAATATTGTATTTTTCACTCTCTTTATCGAGGTTCACTTCCATGAACGAGTCGCTCTGACAGGTTTAATACTAACATCTTCACAACAAGCTCTCAAACGATGCGGACAAACATCTGCACTTTCTCTGTTCGCTCACGGATCCTGCAGACCTGGTCCTGGACTAGAACACTAAAGTACTCCCCAGAGTTCCAGGAGGCCACGCTCCAGATTGTAGCCACTTCCTGTCTGAGGAGCGACTCCTCGTTCGCTCTCCGTTGTAAAGTGAATTAGAGTCACTGGAGAAAATATCATTTAACAGCCAGAGATTCTCCCGAATCCCCCGAGAGTCGGAGGTTCTGAGGAGAAGCTGCTGATATCAAATGTTTGGAAGTGCATGATGGGAAGGAGATCCTGGATTAAAGAGTCTCGTGGAAACAGAAGCGGGATTTACGAGCTGATGATGAAGCGAGTTCAAGGACCGCAGCTCCAGGACCAGGTGGACTTCATCTTCTGGACGCACGGAATAAAGAAGTGTGAAAGTGGAAGAATGACGGCCGAACGAAAAGACAATGTGGCGTGTTTTCGTCGTCTGCTCGGACAATGACAGGAAGTGCTTTTGACCCAAAACCTGAATAATAAAGACGGGAGTGAAACGATCGACGCACGATACGAGAGAAGAACGAAGTCGTGGGAACAATGGAGCGAGAGTTAACTATTGATTGAAAGTGCAGACTATTGCTGCTGGACTCGACTGCATCCTCTCGTCCTCAGTAATCGTAGATCTCAACGTTCCTTAAGCTGCGAAGGACGAGAAGAAAGAAGTCCTTAGAACAATATACGCAGAGGTAACTTTTGATTGAAAGTGCAGACTATTGCTGCTGGGCTTGACTGTATCCTCTCATCCTCAGTCAACAAAGGATTTCAATTTTTCTTAAGCTGAGAAGGACGAGAAGAAAGAAGTCCTTAGAACAATATACGCAGAGGTAACTTTTGATTGAAAGTGCAGACTATTGCAGCTGGACTTGACTGTATCCTCTCATCCTCAGTCAACAAAGGATTTCAATTTTTCTTAAGCTGAGAAGGACGAGAAGAACAAAGTCTTGGAACAATAGACTAAGAGTTAACCATTGATTGAAAGTGCAGACTATTGCAGCTGGACTTGACTGTATCCTCTCGTCCTCAGTCAACTAAGGATTTCAATGTTCCTTAAGCTGAGAAGGACGAGAAGATCAAAGTCTTGGAACAATAGACTAAGAGTTAACCATTGATTGAAAGTGCAGACTATTGCTGCTGGGCTTGACTGCATCCTCTCGTCCTCAGTCATCCTAGGATCTCAATGTTCTTTAAGCTTTGAAGACGAAGAGAAATAAGTCCTCAGAACAATATACGCAGAGTTAACTTTTGATTAAAAAGTGCAGACTATTGCTGCTGGGCTTGACTGTATCCTCTTGTCCTCAGTCAACGAAGTATTTCAATTTTTCTTAAGCTGAGAAGGACGAGAAGAACAATGTCTTGGAACAATAGACTAAGAGTTAACTTTTGATTGAAAGTGCAGACGATTGCAGTTGGACTTGACTGTATCCTCTCGTCCTCAGTCATCCTAGGATCTCAATGTTCTTTAAGCTTTGAAGACGAAGAGAAATAAGTCCTCAGAACAATAGACCCAGAGTTAACTTTTGATTGGAAGTGAAGACTATTGCTTTTAGACTTGACTGTATCCTCTCGTCCTCAGTCATCCTAGGATTTGAATGTTCTTTAAGCTGAGAAGGACGAGAAGAAAGGAGTCCTTGGAACAATAGACCCAAAGTTTACCATTGATTGAAAGTGAAGACTATTGCCGCTGGACTTGACTGTATCCTCTCGTCCTCAGTCATCCTATATTCCTTTTTTTTTTAATAAAGTAAAAATGAAGTGAAGTACAAAATGTTCAGTTACAGTATAATTTGCTCTAAAAAATAATAATAATAACCATGAAAATAATTTCAATCAAAATGGTGACTATAAACTTGCTTTGGGGCCTTCGGGTCACCTTGACCCAGAGATAACACGAGGGTTAAAAGTGTGTTAAACGTGATAAGAAACCATTCATTTTGAAAAAAAACAACAAATAAACCTTTCCATAAATATAAAAATATTGAATTAAAATTGTCAAAATGATGATTAATTGCTTAAAAAAATTGACTAAATGTTTGTGTTTTTCTAAATATATACAGTGAAAAAATACACAATTTAATTAATCGATAAAATATACCTTTTTTGTCGTCTTGAAAGTTATGAAAAAAAAGCACATTTGTTAAAGACAAGTACAATAATTTATCACGCCTTGAAGTACCATGAATAATCTGAGTTTTTTTTTTTTTTTACTAATTCTCACTACAGGTGTGAACAGTATGTGTAATAGTGCGTACGTGGCTGCAGTGATTG
>NC_141822.1:5590582-5628082 GCF_982586985.1 Callionymus lyra
TTGACTCGAGACCTTCACTAACTGTGACGCACGTCGAGAATGATTCTCTTTGACTAAACTTAAACTAAAGGAAGGATTAACAAGAGCTACAAGGAGTGACTGGAGGATGGATTTAAAAGAGGACTAGAGAGGTCAGAGGTCAGAGCTAGTGACGTCATTAATTACTACGTTAACACGTGGCTGTCTGCTCGTTGTATCATCCCTCGTCTCTGAGTTTAGTGAGTCTAGTTAATGTAGAATATTTAAGGTTAATAATGTCATAAACCAACAGGACGAACGAGTGTCTGAAGTTACGCATTAACTGTAGTTATACTGCCACCTTGCGTTTGACTCTAGTATTACTATAGTTCAAATGTATGAAAGAAATATCAATAACTTGAATATATTAAATTGTTTTTGGATGAATGCTCTTGAATAAATTAAAATATATAATTTGATGAAAAATATGAGGAATCAAAGTGAGAATTCTGAGATTAAAGTAAATATTCTGATTTTAAACTGAGTCAGAATTCGGAGATTAATGTTATTATTCTGAATTTAAACGAGAATAATGGTTGAATTGTGTGTCACAATTGTAAAATTAAAGTGATTATTTTGGATTTGTGTAGTAGTAGTAATAGTTTGAGTAAGAATTCTAATATTAAAGTGATAAGCTGTGTAAGAATTCTGAGATGTAAGTAATAATTCAGTTTAAAAGTGAGATGTATGAATTCATAATAACAATTTTGATTTTGAATTAAATAGGATTTTTTAGATTCAAGTAAATTCTCGATTTAATCTCAGAATTTTCAGATCTTTTAAATTTTTTTTAAAGAAACATCAAAATGCTTTTTAACATGTCAAAAAAAAATCAAAAATCAAAATGTAATTGTTAAATGGTGCAATTACACTTTCATTATCACTAAGCAAAAAATCATTCAATTTCAATTCAAATTCAATTTCATCATTTTGAGTTTAACATTAAAAACTTCCTTTTTATTATCAACATTTTTCCCAAGAGAAGCTAAAAAAGTACTGAACCCAACAGTCACGCTTTTGTTATAAAATACAGCATCAATTCTACCATAAATACTATGTGCTTAACTTTGAATCAATATTCATTCAAAATAGTTAATACTTAAGAACTTGTTCTCGTTGCATAATTAATCTATTCGTTTTTAACTTTTGTTTGTTTTATTGTAATATAAGTAAATCCCTCTCAGATGAAAGGAACCGACTGAGCTCAAAGTCCTCGAGGCAGAGAATAAATTTAATTAATGAATTAATAAATTGATGTGTCATAGGAAACTTTCATTTAACACTTGTGTGGTCTCGGGGTCAAAAGTGAACGACCTTCACCTGCATATGTATTTATGGAAGCCAGGGAGGTCGTTGACCTTTGACCCAGAGACAACACAAGGGTTTAAAATAAAAAGAGCTTTTTGACTGACTTGATCTATTTATTTTCCTGTGAAAATAGCTGAATTATAAATAACATAGGATTTTGAAAATATATTTTTTATCATAGAAATATAAATGTTGTGTATTTATTAGAGGTTTGTTTCAGCAAGTCTTTATGATACGTATCATGATATTGACATATTTATGTGTTAGAGATATAAATAAAAATGTGCGTTTTTGTTGTAGAATTTATGTATAAATTCCGATTCATTTATAATTGTTTTATTGATCTATTTATTTCCCTGTAAAAGTAACTGCATTATAAATAAAATCAGATAAAACACTCTTGTGTAAATAAATGTATCAATACATGTATATTTATAAATGTAATTATACATAAGTCATTTATCATCCTTCATACCTAATTCATGTTTATTCTATTGACTGAATACATTTATTCTCCTGTGAAAGTAACTGCATTGTTAATAAAATCAGATAAACAAGTCTTTGAAAAACATGTTTTTGTCATAGATGTATAGATTTGGTGTATTTATGTTGCAGATTTATTGTGCCATTTACATATAGATTTTTTATTGACTTCATATATTTATTTTCCTGTGAAAGTAACTGCAATATAAATAAAATCATATCAATACGTCTTTAAAAAAAAAAAAGGTTTCATCATAGATATATAAATGTTGTGTATTTTTGTTGCAGGTGTATTGTACCTAATTCATGTTTATTCTTTTATTGACAAAATCAATTTATTTTCCCATGAAAGTAACTGCATTATAAATAAAATCAAATGAACACGTATTGTTTTGTTTTTTTAATTGTTTTTATCATAGATATATAGATTTGTGTATTTGTTAGAAATAACATCAGATAAAAACTTTATTGGAAAAACACGTTTTTATCATAGATATATAAATGTTGTGTATTTTTGTTGCAGGTGTATTGTACCTAATTCATCTTTATTCTTTTATTGACTAAATCTATTTATTTTCACGTGAAAGTAACTGCATTATAAATAACATCAGATAAAACTTTCTTTAAAAAACACGTGTTTATGATGGATGAATACATTGTGTATTTATGTTGCAGGTGTATTTATTTATTTACGTTTTTCAATTTATTTTCCTGCATAATAAGTACAATCAAAAAGTTTTAAAAAATATATCTTCCCTCCTTTAAAACATTATTATGACGTAACGAATGATTAAATAGCCTTTGTTGTATTTCTACTTAAAAAACAATATTTCTAGTTCCGACTTGACTCGAAGCACCGCACGTCCGTGAACGCAGCACGACTGTTGCGTTCAAGGTCCACCTCAGAAAGCTCGTCTACGTCAGCGCCGCCGCCATGTTGGATCAGGAAGTGGGCAGAGCTGAAGCAGGATCTTCGTCTCCTTCTCTCCCGCAGCAGCAGCAGCAGCAGCGACAGAGGCAGCCATCTTACGACTCTCGCCCTGCTCGGACCACCTTCCATGCGGCCTGAGAGCGCGGCCAGTCGCGGCTGACGCTTCCCTCCCTTTTTGTTTTGTTTTGGGCGGCATTTTGTTTTTCTTCGAAAGGGAGAAAAACCCCCCAAAAAAACAAAATGACTTCCCTCCAGCAGCGCAGCTCCGGCCTGGTCCAGCGCCGGACGGAAGCCACTCGCAGCGCCGCCGTCGACAAGCTCTCGGACTCGGACTCGGACGAGGCCCGGCGCTGGGACGAGGAGAACAACGACGACGACAAGGGGGACTCGAAGGAGACCAGACTCACGCTGATGGAGGAGGTGCTGCTGCTGGGCCTCAAGGACCGAGAGGTGGGCAGGTTGATAATCCACTTAAAACACAACTTTTTGTAAGAGTAGGAAGTTAAGTGTCGTGTCGACTCTTCCTCGCGTCCTCACACCTGGAGGCTGTGTTTCGTTGAACACCTGAGGTGGTTATTTTTCATCCATTTCCGGGTCGTTTTTTGTGTTACCTGCGTGACGTAGCAGCTTCACCTGGCACTCACCTGCTGCTCCTTCTTCTCTCCAGGGCTACACGTCCTTCTGGAACGACTGCATCTCCTCGGGTCTGCGGGGCTGCATGATGGTGGAACTGGCCCTCAGGGGCCGGATCCTGCTGGAGGCCTGCGGGGTCAGGAGGAAGAGTCTTCTGTCCAGGAAGGTGAGCAGATGGTTTTCACTGGAACTTCCTGTCCGAAGACCAGGTGGACACACCTGTCTCTGGTGTGCACCTGTAGAGCCAGGATGAAGGTTGTTGTGTTAAAGACAAACATAATAATAGTATCAACTTAAAGTGTAACTATAGTGTGTGTTTGTCTGTGTGTTGTTGTGATGTGTGACTCTATTGTATCATCAGCGTGTGTGTTGTTGTGATGTGTGACTCTATTGTATCATCAGTGTGTGTGTTGTTGTGATGTGTGACTCTATTGTATCATCAGTGTGTGTGTGTTGTTGTGATGTGTGACTCTATTGTATCATCAGCATGTGTTGTTGTGATGTGTGACTCTATTGTATCATCAGTGTGTGTGTGTTGTTGTGATGTGTGACTCTATTGTATCATCAGTGTGTGTGTTGTTGTGATGTGTGACTCTATTGTATCATCAGTGTGTGTGTGTTGTTGTGATGGTGAATTATATCGTGTCATCAGTGTGTGTGTGTGTTGTTGTTGTTGTGATGTGTGTCTCTATTGTGTCATCAGTGTGTTGTTATGTTGGACTCTATTGTGTCATCAGTGTGTGTGTTGTTGTGATGTTGGAGTCTATCATGTCATCAGCGTGTGTGTGTTGTTGTGATGTTGGAGTCTATCGTGTCATCAGCGTGTGTGTGTTGTTGTGATGTTGGAGTCTATTGTATCATCAGTGTGTGTGTTGTTGTTGTGATGTGTGACTCTATTGTATCATCAGTGTATGTTGTTGTGGTATTGGAGTCTATTGTATCATTAGTGTGTGTTGATGTGATGTTGGAGTCTATTGTATCATCGGTGTGTGTTGTTGTGATGTTGGCGTCTATTGTATAATCAGTGTGTTGTGATGTGTAGAGTCTGTTGTATCATTAGTATGTGTTGTTGTGATGTTGGAGTCTATAGTGTCATCGGTGTGTTGTGATGTTGTAGTCTATTGTATCATCAGCGTGTGTGTGTTGTGATGTTGGACTCTATTTTATAATGAGTGTGTTGTTGTGATGTGTGACTCTATTGTATAATCAGTGTATGTTGTTGTGATATGTGACTCTATTGTATCATCAGTGTATGTTGATGTGATGTTGGAGTCTATTGTATCATCGTGTGTGTTGTTATGATGTTGGCGTCTATTGTATAATCAGTGTGTTGTGATGTGTGGAGTCTATTGTATCATCAGTGTGTGTTGTCATGATGTTCGAGTCTATTGTGTCATCGGTGTGTTGTGATGTGTGGAGTCTGTTGTATCTTCAGTGTGTGTTGTTGTGATGTGTGACTCTATTGTATCATCAGTGTGTGTTGTTGTGATGTGTGCCTCTATTGTATCAACAGTGTGTGTTGTTATGTGTGAGTGTATTGTATAATCGGTGTGTGTTGTGTTGTTAGTTTGATTTTATTTGTAGCTACTTTCACGGGAAAATAAATAGATTAAGTCAATAAAAGAATAAACATTAATGAGGGTCTTGATCGAAAATGTTACTGATATGTAAACTATCTTCATTGAAATACTGACATCAGAAAATGATCTTAAGCTCCGCCCACTGAAAACACTTTGTTTTTCTGGAGATTAAATCTTGTTGACCATAACCACACCCACTCTGCTGTGGTTGGTCAAGCGAGGAGGTTTCATCGATCCCCAGGAAATCTCCACCTCCAAGGGACTCCTTGTATAAATAAAGCACGTGTGATTACAGCTGGAGGAGGGGTGAAGCCATTATTACGTCGTAATAGACTCTCGTAACCTCTCGTTCGTCCAGATTTCAGAGCAACTTTATAAAGTAAATGAGTGTAAAACATGGTCATGATGAGGAACTTACTGTGTCTTGAAGAACATTTACTATGTCAGGAGAGTTGAGTTTATCATTAGTTGACTTTTAAGGATTGAATTATATTTTTAGAATAATTTTATTACATCATTTGTACATGGAAAGGTTGAACCTGTTTTTTATTTAATAATTGAATATTAAAATGATTTATTGTTCACACACACAGTTTGAGATTCTTATTCCAATAATTCTAAAATAAAAATTTAAAATACAATATATTTCACTTCGTAGTCTTTGAAGTTCAGTATAATTTCCAATAGAGTGACTTAATCCAACTTGATCACATGATGCATAATGGGGTGAAAAAGCAAAAACTTTGAATATATAAATTATAAATTAATTTGGTGGCGTCGTAGCTGGTGGCGAGTATTGATCGATAATGTTCGACATAGTTACTGATGCCTTCATTCCATACTAGTTCTTTAGCAATACTTTTGTCAACATAAAAAGATCGATAATAACAACAAGAAAACATTGTACAAGTCTTTACTTGATTTCTTTTTCAGCTTTGGTAAATTTCCAAAGACGAAAATATAAACCACAACAAATTTCCCAAGAGACGATTTAATCCAGTGTTTCCTGCTTTTGTCGCTCATCAGCTTTTCTTCAAAACATTCCACACATTGTCAAGTTATGATCACACATGGGTGTCTGTGTTGTTGTAGTGACTCTGAGTATACTCATGTAATACTCTTCTATATCACTAGATGGTTGATATACAGACTATAATTTTTTTAAACATGTTTTTCCGGTGGTGCGACTCGTAATCTTTTCAATTAAGAAAGTCTACCTGGGCTCAAAACGGGTTGAACAACACTGCTCTGTACGACCCAGCCCTCGTCCTTGAGCAAGACACTCGTCATTGTTCTTGATGGTCCATCCGGCCTCGCAGCCTACTCCCATCGGTGTGTGTGTTACTGTATGTGTGAACGTGTTTCCTTGTGTAAAGCATGTTGGGGGCTGGGGAAAAAACAACATAGAAAAGCTCTGAATAAATAAGATCCATTTGCCAAATATTAAAAAAACACAATTCTTAAGATGTATAGTGATACTGTAGTAACAAGTATATATTTTTAGTAGGGTTGCACATTATATCAATCTCGCGATATTGGCACGTGCGATATACATATCAAAAACATGTGCGATAATTTATCATTTTGTATAAATCAAGCATTTCTTAAATACGCACTTCGACCAATCAGTGTCACGTTCTGTAAAGTTGTCAATTTGTACTTCTATGTCTAGTTGTTGTTTACGTCTCCGTCTGTCTGTGAACTGTGCGGCGCAGCTTGCTAGGCTCGGTTGCTATGGCGACGCGTCTTGCCGGCGCGTTGACTTAGGTCAGTATATACACCGAAGTAATACTAACTTCTGATCTAGTCAAACACTAGTGATCCGGTCACTCGTGTCTTTCAACCTCCTTTGTTAAAGCAACATATTGTAAGAACTTTTCATCTCGTCTCAGTTGTTTTCTTATAAGATCGTGAATCTGATGTCGCTCAGTTTCGCGGGAAAACGATTCAAGTCCCACGAGACTGAGCATTGTAAGTGATATTTTTCTACCATCATGTCGTCACCGAAGTGCCAAAATAAACGAAAGAGAAAAATAGCATAGTTTTCCTTCTTTAAACCCCCTGGACCTAACCTACAGTACTCGCGGCTGGATCTTGATCTTGAATGAAAAAATTGCATTAATGTCGATCGCATTTCAAGACACACATATGGAATATCGCACTTATTTCCAATATCATGCAGCCCTAATTTGTAGTATTGTCCAGTACTTGACTCTGGTGTTGTGATAGTGTAGTAACAAGTATATATGTGTAGTATTGTCCAGTACTTGACTCTGGTGTTGTGATAGTGTAGTAACAAGTATATATGTGTAGTATTGTCCAGTACTTGACTCTGGTGTTGTGATAGTGTAGTAACAAGTATATATGTGTAGTATTGTCCAGTACTTGACTCTGGTGTTGTGATAGTGTAGTAACAAGGATATATATGTGTAGTATTGTCCAGTACTTGACTCTGGTGTTGTAGTATTTACAGTCGTAACTACTTTCATTTGTTTTCAAACCAAAATATGTCCAAACATCAGCTTTAGAAGCTGCTGGAGTCACTGTAGCCTCTCGTCCTCAGTCATGGCCGGGATCTTCATGTTTCCTTTAGCTGCGGAGGACGTAATAAATGCAACATAATTAAATGTCTAAACGTTTGACCCTTCAATATTCCGGTGACACTGATATAGATTCTACTCCTGCAAAGCACTCATTAAGCTCCTACATTGATAGATGGATGAACTTTATTGATCCCTCACATGTACACACTGAACTTTGCGTTCTTGTTCGTCACTTAAGCACTTTGTACTCCATATCTTTCCACAGGAATACAAATGTTCTGTCATGGCGGTCCAGATTAAGACCGTCACGATACCCCGTCTGAATTCCTGTGTCATTCTGAATCGACAGCCCATTAAATAATAACATAAAAGATGAGAGGCTTGTTAAGCGCCCAATTTTAAACCTGCCATGTTTACGACGCCTCCTCATCCTCGAGGGGTTTAATAGGACGTGAAATGAAAGCAAGTTAAAATTCTCAGGAATCTCGTTATTCTTTGGCAATAAAGCGTTGTTATCAGCCGTTCTTTCACCAGCAACTCTTGTTTTCCAAAAGAGACCTAGTTGTCCTTGATGGTTTGAAGTCAGTGTTGTATTATATTGAGCTTCTTTAATGCAATTAATAAATACTCTTATTATTGAAATTTTGGTCATGTTTTGTTTATGTTGTTATATCGCTGTCATCATCGGGCCCCTTACATTTATTCCCTTCAATTCTAAGTCAACAGTCCGGAGCCCCAGACATGACATAGTAAAAAACAATAATTTCTGGCCATGAAGTAGGTCTGATGTAACTTCCTGTTTAAGGACCTAGAAAACCCTGCGTTCTTAAAGTGCAGCTGAAGCGCTAAATACAACTTTCAATCAAACTATTTTGGGAAATCATTCCGTCCGGGTGGTATAAAAGTTTCAATTGAATCTGATTTGAAGTTTATCAGATATTTACTGGTACAAATGGCATGAAAATAATTTTTGATTTGTATATAAAGATAATTCAAACCCTCAAAAGAAGTAGTGATAGTAGTAGGTGTACAGGTTTTCGTTGAGGGTCGAGGGAATTAGTGAAGCTGTGCTCGATTTGCACACATTATACCTACTCATGGCCACGAATTAGTACTTTGTGGCCACGAGTAGTGTTTCGTGGCTACAAAGTAGTTTTTTCGTGGCCACCGAGTAGCGGGCGCCAAGTATTGTTTCGTGGGAGACAAATATTGTTTTGCGGGCGCAAAGTATTGTTTCGCGGGCGCCAAGTATTGTTTCGTGGGCACCGAGTATTGTTTCGCATGCGCCGAGCATTGTTTCGCGGGCACCGAGTATTGTTTTGCGGGCGCCGAGTATTGTTTTGCGGGTGCCGAGTATTGTTTCGGAGGCGCCGAGAATTGTTTCGCGGGCGCCTAGTATTGTTTCGCGGGCGCCTAGTATTGTTTTTCGCTGGTGCCGAGTACTGTTTTTCTTTTGTTTTTTTACTTGTACTGCCCACATAATAGTTAAGAAAAAGGATACAATACTACAGTGGATCATAGTGTATTTGCTCATGTGTGTACAATGATCAGCAGAGAGTGCAAAAACTCAAAAGTAAATGTACAAATAAACATTCTGTGTATTAACTGGTGGTAGTTTGTGGTTGTTGAGAGTTGTCATGAGATGTAGTTGGTCAGCAAAACCACATGGTTTTAAATCATAAATAATGTATTGTGCAGGTTCTTGACTAGTATAATTACTAATATACATCAACAGTCCACCACAGGATCATTGTCGTCCTCTTCAAAAATTATATTTATGTTCAAGTCTTCATTGATCTCATGAATGTTTCCTGTAACTGCTGGACTGACCAGAGGAACTAAAGTATGTGCAGAACATGACATGAGATTTGTTCTTCAAACTCCCATGTTTTTATCACTCATGCCATCTGCTCTCACTTGATTGACAGCAGAGGGTTTGGAATTTACAACTGATAAAAAAAAAACACAGAAAATTTCCTACATTAAACTTGTTTAACAGTAGTTTTAACTGTGTATTGTTTTTGATGGTTAAAGCGCCTTGTGACCCTGGTCCAGAAAGGTGCTTTAGAAACAACCATTACTTACTTACTTACAATTGTATTATTCAGTCAATTACATCAACTAAAGTCATTTCAACTAAGATGTAAAACTACAATGAATTTAACGCATTTAAATCTTTTTTTAATGAATAAAACCGACCATAATTTTCTGAATTCAATATTTAAACATTTGTACCGATTATGATCTCAATTTTTAAAAGTTGACTCAACAATTGGCTCGTTATTCTATTAGTATTGTTCGGTGGCAGACAAATTTAATATGAATTATATTGATAATATTAGTAATAAATTCAAGCTTTAAATATTACGTATTTGTTGAAATTATTGGCAAAGCTGTTGTGAGCCCAGTTTTATCTTGACCTTTAAAGTATATACTTTATTGAATATTGTTTTGATTGTTTAAGCGCTTTGTGACCCTGGTCTGGAAAAGAAAATAAAAAAATTACTTACTTACTTACAGTAAACGGTTCAATACCTAAAAAAAGAAAATTAAAACCTTTTAAGTTCAACCTTAAATACTAAATTTAAATAAATGTTTAAAGTGCTTTTTCTATCTTTGGCTTCATGGAAATGAGTTCAACTTAACTAGAAACCATGAGTTGTGAAATAGTTGTTGAAATAAGCAGCGAAGAGAATCGTTACATGTGATATTTGACGCTTCCTTAATTTACTTTTTACAGCCTAATGTAAGTCAGTGTGAGAAACTATTCTAAGCACAGCTGCTCCATCCATCACTCTTCATTGTCGTCTTGGCTGCCATATTGAAAGCTACTCCTCTCTGAGATATTTAGATATAATCCATTAATTCTTAACCAGAACGATCGTTGGGAGCGTCGCGGTCATTAACTATTTTCTGTCATTAAGTGAGTTTCACAAGAGGTCGTCCTTCACGTGACTTCACCGTCGTGTTAGTGTTTCACAGGCAAACGAAACTCATGTTATGTCTGTTATTGTTGTGATAGTAATGGTGACCCTGGCAAGAAGGTTTTTTTATCAACCTTTATTTGGCCAAAGACACGTCTGGTCGATGCAAAGACTGTACAGTGATGTCAGAATATATGTCGTAGAATGATTGAATTTAACCTTTTACATTTTGAAACGTTTGGATTTGTCTGATTCAAGAGACGCTTTTTAGGCCTTAAACAAAAAACAAGGTAAAGTAATTTCAGGGCAAATTAAAGCTGTCATTTAATGATCTTTTTTAAATAATTTCAATATTGTAGGCTGTTTTTTTTTTAATATAAATAATTGTATTATTTCACCAGACAATCACGACGGAGCTACACTAGCAACATGTTTATATTGAATTTAAAAGCCTACAGAGAAGAAGAAAAAAAAAGTATACTTTTTCAGATTATTTGAATTACAATTTATAACTTTATGTGTAAAAGAAAATATAATTTAATTTTTAAATACATTTATAAAAATCAGAAATAATTAAAACGTTTTTAAACATTTAAAATGTGAAATTTGCTTCCATTCTCTTTATTCTGTTATTGTTTCCTTTAACTGGCACTTTCTGGTTGTACTTCATAGTTAAGTAAAACCATAGTAGCAAATATATTCAGTTAAACAATGGCAAGTTCTACATTTTTAAGTTGTTTTTATGTGTCCGTAATTCTTCATTCCAGCTTCATATTGTACTGAAAGTGTGGAAGTACATCAGTGCCATCAGAATATTGAATTTATTTTTTCAAATATTGAAAGGTAGAACATTTTTCAATTATTCAATATTTGTCGTCATCACTGCCGCATCAGTTTAGATATTTTCATGACAAAGTATCAACTTTATTTTAACGTCTGGAGTTTAAACATCTTAAACTAAATCTCACGATCGATCTGAAGATTCTGATGAAGTAACTCGGTACTCGTTTGGTTTTGTCTGGTGGCTCTGATATGATGGATTTAAAAGGCTTCTTTTGTTTTACATTGAATTTAAAAGGCTTCAAATTAAAAAAAAAAAAAAAAGAATAATTGATATTAAAATATAACAAATATTGAATCATCGAAATTAAAATAAACAAATATTAAACAATCGAAATGAATTCAAACTTTCAATATTTGAAAAAGATAAATTCACCCATTAAATATTCTGATGGCACTGATGTACTTCCATATGAAAGCGGTTAAAATTACTGTTGTTTTTGTTTGAGGCATAAAAACAGGTGTCATATTATCTAACATCATAAACTATTGTGACAGTCGTTCAGAATAGTTGTAATTATCACGTCTGTCATGAGTAACGTCAGGTTAAAAAAAAAGGTAATTACAGTGTTGAAAATCAAAGGAATACTTTAAAAAGACTTCAAATGTTTAAGTGTATATTCAGGAATTCCGTTAAACCAAATTTCTTCGGCTCAAAATCCATGTCAAACTATTGGTCCGTACGTTGTATGAGGAAGTCGATCGTCGTCTCAACTGTGGGACGTTTCTCCGGCGTCCGGTTGGACCAGGATCTTGTGAGACGGTGGATCAGTGACGCTCGACTCTTGTTTGCTCAGGTGATCTGCAAGTCCGACGCCCCGACAGGTGACGTGTTGCTGGACGAGGCTCTGAAGCACATCAACGCCACGCAGCCTCCAGAGACCGTCCAGAGTTGGATCGAACTGCTGAGCGGTGAGAACACCTTTGTCTTGTCGCTCTCGTCCAGGACCGTGTAGGTCGAGGTGGACGTCGCCGTGGAAACCCCTCGAAGGGGAATGCAGACAGAAAAGTGGAAAACTATCAAAATATATATATAATATAATATATATTTATAAATGTTGTTGATGGCGTTTTGTCATGTGGTCGAATCCCTTTAAAGATGGAGCTTTGTCTGTGTTGAATATTGAGTACTTGAATTTAACATTTCAAATGTTGACACAATTATCTTTATTAAATTATTGGATAAAGAAAAATTTAATATTTTCAGAGTGAATGGATGGTTATTTAAAAAATATATATCCTTTTTTAAATTAAATTATTTAATTACCTAATCAAATTGAACCTTTCAATATAAAAATTATTGAATACAGATATTACTTTAGATGAAAACTGAGGATTTTTTTCAAAAAATTAATGAATTTCTATGTTGAAAAGTTGGTTGTTTTTTATAATTACATTTTAAAATGAATGTTTTCAAAAATAATTAATTATTTTGCACATGAAGTTTGATATTGTAGTTCCAATAATGTTCTAAATTCAACATTCTTTTCAATTGTTAGCCTTTTAAATTTAAGATAACACAGGGATTTGTTGTGATGACATTATAAAAACATTGGTATAAAATGAACACAAATGATTAAATATTGACAGGAAGTCATCTTTTCATTCTTTGACAGTCGGTTAGTACATGTAAAAATAATCAATTTATTTTGATATTTGTAAGTTAGTAAAGGTTATTTGTAAAGATCTTTTCTAGACCAGGGTCACAAGGCGCTTCGACAATCTGTTCTCAAGATGCTGACGAACGTAACCTCACCTGTGTCCTCAGGTGAGACCTGGAACCCGCTGAAGCTGCACTTCCAGTTGAGGAACGTGAGGGAACGCTTGGCCAAGAATCTGGTGGAAAAAGGCGTCTTGACGACAGAGAAGCAGAACTTCCTGCTGTTCGACATGACGACGCATCCGCTCACCAACAGTACAATCAAACAGGTACGATCAAGGTTTGACTGGAAGTGATTAATGACCTGCAGTGAATGACCACAGGTTTGTCTTTGTTCGATCAGAGCAACTCGCGGAACCTGTTTTAAGATCCAGTCGAGCGAGAGTCGATGTTTGTCTTGGTTTGAAAATGAAAAAGTACATAGAAGTATCATCAGAATATTGAGTTTTTATGTTCAACTTTTCAAACGGTTGAAACTTTTTGTTCTTAAAGATGATTCATTGCTTCTAAAAACGACCACATTTCATTAAAACAGTCATTTTTCATATTGAAAGGTTGAATCTTTGATCATTTTTTTGAATAGTTAAATAAAAAATAAGTATTTTTTAAATGAATCCTTTTTAACCGACGATACTTGAGCTGCTTGATCTCACTTGTTACCAATAATACCAACTTTTAAATTAATAAATAAATACAAAATTGAATTAGGATTGTTTCATTTTTCAAATATTGAAATTAAAGTGACAAAAAAGGTACATTTTTCAATTCAGTTATTTAAAAACAAAACAATGTCAGTAAAAAAAACATTTTTAATATCAATTATTCAAAGTATATAATTAAATGCTTTAAAAAAACATTTGAAATATTAAGTTGTAGCTTTTAATGATTAAAATTGTATATGATTTTTTTTAAACTTTTTTAACAAAACAATTCTTTTTAAAGCAGAACTACACATTTTTATAAAAAAAAAAAAGCTCAATCAAATAAAAACAATCTTTAGCTTTAATTCTATTGTTGCTCTTTATATAGTGAATTTGAATTTTGGAAGAATTTTATTAAATCATTGGAAAAAACATTTAATGCTTAAAAACAATCTGAATAAAATATTGATATTAAATGAACCAAATAATATTTACATTTTCTAATTAAACTATTTAAAAACAAAACAAATATGAGTAAAAAAAACATTATTTTTAAGATATTCATTAATAATTTTTATATTGAATTTAAATGAGTACAAGGTGTTTAATTTGTTAATACTTGAAATTCAAATTAAAAAAAATAACATTTTTCAATTCAATTGTTTAAAAACTTTTCATTTTTTAAATCAATTATTCAAAATATATAATTAAATGCTTTAAAAATTCAAAGTTTCAAGAAATTATTTTTGTTAAATCATTAAGAAACAACTGTTTAATTCTTTTTTTTAAATTGAATAAACTAAAAATCAAAGTTTCAACTTTTGAAACATTAAATTCTTCTACTAATATTCTGATGACACTGTTATACTTTATTTATTAACCATTAACCAAGAGTCTCTTGCTCTGCCTGATAAAAACTGAATAAATTAAAGTCACATGGTCAAGACCCTGATGTAGAAGTTAAAACTGACAATATGTATTTCCTGGTGTTCCTCCTGCAGCGTCTGGTCAAGAAGGTCCAGGACTCGGTTCTGGAGAAGTGGGTCAACGACTCCCAGCGCATGGACAAGCGCGTTCTGTCCCTGATCCTGCTGGCGCACTCGTCCGACGTCCTGGAGAACGCCTTCGCGCCGCTGCACGACGACCTCTACGACCTGGGCATGAAGAGGGTCCACACCCTGCTGGAGCTGGAGCCCGAGAAGGAGAGCGCCAAGTCGTCGGCCAACGAACTCATGTGGGCCGTGGTGGCGGCTCTGGGGAAATGAAGCGGCGGCGCCGGAGCCGCTCGGATTCCATCGAAAGGACTTGAGGAATAAAAAAAAAAAAAAAGGAAACACAAAGACACGAGACAATCTGTTTTGGCTTTTTGGGAAAAGCCTGGTTGTTCATCTACGGATGAGGTTGTGGGCGTCGGCCCCGAGTTAACTTAGTGCAATCTTGATGGTGGCGGTTACTATTGGTCGCGTCTCCGAGGACGACGGAGGGAAAGTGTTCATGGGAAAATACGACGCTTCTGTCATTCGCAACAACAAAAAGGCGGAGGCGACGGCCGCGGAAAAGAGGATTCTCGCCGGAAGTTTGACCTTTGACCCACACAAGGAAACCTCATCCCTTTTCGTCGTGGATCAGAATCAAACCCTGGTCTGTGTTCACATCGTCCGCAGCTGCTGGTGCTCGACCCTTGACCTTATGTTTGAAGATGTTTGGAAGGTTTTCGTTCATGAGTCGCATCTCCATGTTTGTTGAAACGGTTTTTATTGAAATGTTTTAAGATTTAAATCCTTTAATTAGTTGATAATTGTTATTCAATAGCTTTATAAAAAAAAGGTTGACGTTGTTTTAATTTATTAATTTAATTCAATGATTTGTGTATTGAAAGGTGAAATTAGTTTCTCTTATTTTAATAATTGAATTAAAAAATGGAATAATTTGTACGTACGTAGAAATTTAAGTATTAATTAAAACGGAATTCAATTTTTTATTTTAAATCGTTTTTAATTCAAAGGCTTAAATTCAATATAAAAATCTTCAGCTATTTTGAATTTAAAAGGTTAACAAATATTTAAATATTAATTATTAGAATTTTTTAAAACATTTTATTCATGATTTTTTGTCTGAAAATGAAGGTTAAATTCAATATACATGTTATTTTATTTATTTCTATTTAATAAAATAAAACAAATCAACCTTTAAATACATAGAAATGATTGAATTCAATTATTAATATAAAAAAAATTGCTTAAAAACATTTCAATAATTAAACCACGTTTTGACAATTCTTTATGGTAAAATAAAACCGTTGAATATTCCGTACGTTTGAAGACGTAGAAGAAAATGTGATTTTATCAGAGAGAAGTTAAGATACGAGGAGACGACGTCAAGATCATTGAAATGGTTTCTAAACCACAAAAGTACGAGGATAAAACTTTATTTTTTTTGAACCCGGGGTCGTACACGTCGAGTCTCTTTATGTCACGTTCCATTTTTTCCGTAACTCTACGTTGTTGCCGCCGACGACCGACCGACACTTTTACTCCTCGAGACACAAAAACGAGTCGACGGATCGCGACGAGTCTTCCAAGTTTTTTTTCTTTATCTCGCTAATAGAAGCTCCTAGTTTTTGCCGTTCATAACTATTTTGCACAGTCGTAGGTTCGAGGACGATGAATATTGTAGTTGGCGCGGGTTATTTTATATATAAATATATATAAAGATTCATTCCGATGGATTTAAAAAACTGAAATACATTCTGCACTTATGTTTCCAGGTGTGAGTCGCTGCGTCTCGATCGGTGGAATGATTTTTTTGGTTTTGTTTTTGAAACTTTTTACATCAAAACTCTGCTCATTCGCTCTTTGTACAAATGCCACCATTTTCCAAAAAAAAAATCATATCTTTATCTATTTTTTAATACATTTTAAGGAGCATATCCAAGGGGCTTCACTGCACATCCTTTCGAAGCGAAGAACGTCATCGTTCTGATCATTTTTATCGTTTTCGTCGTCGGTGGTCCGTCCTCGGACAGAAGACCCCGCGAGGATGCATGTGTGGGTGGAGGGCCACAGGTACTGGTGGATGTAGCGGCGAAAAGGAAAACCCGTGTAAACGAGTCGTTATTTTACCGATCAAGGAAAGGGATCTTCTCTCTCTCTCTCTCTCTCTCTCTCTCTCCGTCTATGATTCTGTAATGCTTTTGTATTGCCACACAAAATAAAGTAAGGATCCTTTAAGTGCCTGAATTTAGCTTTTGTTGCTGGTTTTTCTTTGTGAGCCGCGTGACGAGAATATACATCGACCAACTTCAAGCTGTTTATTTTTAATAACATTAATGAGGAGTAATCTTTTTATTTTTTGCTTTTAAATCATCAATAAATTAATTTACAATCAACCTTAAAAATTAACGTTTGTTTATTTTTGTGTTGCAATTAAACTTTTGTCCTTTAGATGGCAGCGGTAGTTACGTCCTCCACAGCTAAAGGAATAATGATGACTGAGGACGAGAGGATACAGTGAGTCCAGCGGCTTTTAAAGCTGATGTTTTGGACATATTTTGGTTTGAAAACAAAAGCAGTTACGACTTTGTCAAGAGTCATGTGGTCTGTAAATTCAGCCTCTATATTTAAATAAAATAATGCGCTTTTTTTTTTGTGATTTACAATTAACATCCAAATACTTTTGGCATTTGTTCATTTTTGTTTTGCAACTTTGTTTCACAATAAATTCAACAGTACTGTATAAAAAAAAAAAGTATATTGCAAATCTTATTTTACTTTATCATAGTTCTTTTATCGTTTATATTTGAATAAACTACACATAAAACTAATTAATTCATTTTCCTTTTTACACTTAACATTCAAAGATTAATAGAATTGGTTCATTTTTGTTTCGCAATTCAACTTCCGGCCTCTAGATGGCAGCAGTCACTACGTCCTCCGCATCCAAAGGAACAAAAAAATCTCATCACAGCGATGACTGAGGTCGAGAGGATACAATTTAACTGTATTGCACACTTTTTTCATAACTATGAAATCTTGCGGGATCCTGGCGATGACTAAGGACGAGAGGATACAGTGAGTCCAGCAGCTTTTAAAGCCGATGTTTGGACACATTTTGGTTTGAAAACAAATGAAAGCAGTTATGACTATGTCAAGAGTCATGTGGTCTGTAAATACTACAACACCAGAGTCAAGTACTGGACAATACTACACATAAATACTTGTTACTACACTATCACAACACCAGAGTCAAGTACTTGACAATACTACACATAAATACTTGTTACTACACTATCACAACATCAGAGTCAAGCACTTGACAATACTACACATAAATACTTGTTACTACACTATCACAACACCAGAGTCAAGTACTGGACAATACTACGCATATATATTTGTTACTACACTATCACAACACCAGAGTCAAGTACTGGACAATACTAAACATATATACTTGTTACTACACTATCACAACACCAGAGTCAAGTACTGGACAATACTACACATATACTTGTTACTACACTATCACAACACCAGAGTCAAGTACTGGACAATACTACACATATATACTTGTTACTACACTATCACAACACCAGAGTCAAGTACTGGACAATACTACACATATATCCTAGTTACTACACTATCACAACACCAGAGTCAGGTACTGGACAATACTACACATATATCCTTGTTACTACACTATCACAACACCAGAGTCCGGTACTGGACAATACTACACATATATACTTGTTACTACACTATCACAACACCAGAGTCAAGTACTGGACAATACTACACATATATACTTGTTACTACACAATCACAACACCAGAGTCAAGTACTGGACAATACTACACATATATACTTGTTACTACACAATCACAACACCAGAGTCAATTACTCGACAATACTACACATATATACTTGTTACTACACTATCACAACACCAGAGTCAAGTACTGGACGATACTACACATATATACTTGTTACTACACTATCACAACACCAGAGTCAAGTACTGGACAATACTACACATATATATTTGTTACTACACTATCACTACACCAGAGTCAAGTACTGGACAATACTACACATATATATTTGTTACTACACTATCACAACACCAGAGTCAAGTACTGGACAATACTACACATATACTGTATACTTGTTACTTCACTATCACAACACCAGAGTCAAGTATTGGACAATACTAAACATATATACTTGTTACTACACTATCACAACACCAAAGTCAAGTACTGGACAATACTACACATAAATACTTGTTACTACACTATCACAACACCAGAGTCAAGTACTGGACAATACTACACATATATACTTGTTACTACACTATCACAACACCAGAGTCAAGTACTGGACAATACTACACATATATATTTGTTACTACACTATCACAACACCAGAGTCAAGTACTGGACAATACTACACATATACTGTATACTTGTTACGTCACTATCACAACACCAGAGTCAAGTACTGGACAATACTACACATATATCCTTGTTACTACACTATCACAACACCAAAGTCAAGTACTCGACAATACTACACATAAATACTTGTTACTACACTATCACAACACCAGAGTCAAGTACTGGACAATACTACACATATATACTTGTTACTACACTATCACAACACCAGAGTCAAGTGCTGGACAATACTACACATATGTACTTGTCACAACACTATCACAACACCAGAGTGAAGTACTCGAAGATACTAAAAAATACTCCCTTAAAAAGTTACATAAAATCATCAAGTTCTTGCCAATACACTCCCTTATTATGTTTTCTTGGAACAGGTCTGAGCACATGTGTTGTGATAATATTTAAAGATAGACTCGATGAAGGTTTGATTTATAATCAAGTTTGACAACTTTCAAAAGTACACTGTTAATAATAGAACTTCAACAACAGTGTATAATGTTCTTACTATTGAACTGATGTTTCAATCTTACAAAGTGCATGAAACGACAGTTTTTTCACTTTACATGAAGTGTATCTTCAACATTAGCTCATCTCTGAAACTAAACTTTGATGTCTTGGTAGTTTATTTACTTTCATACGTGGATACTATTATAATAGTGTAAAATAGTAATGTATTTTTATTCATTTTCTTTAAAGAAAATCTTCACTTTGACAGCAGAAAAGTATCATAAAGGAAAGTATTATAATTCATAATAAAGTCTAACAATTCTTAATAAACACAGTTGTATAAACCATATTATTTGATTAAAAACTATCATCAAATCTTCTATATTGTGAAAACTATTTGTTTTATTGTTTCAAAGTATTTTTTGCAAATAATTGTTTAGGTAAACTGTAATAAAATGAATGTTCTAATTTCAATATATTTTTGATCCATAGACCCATTAAATTAAATATTAAAACGTTATAATGAAAAGGTATAATTATGATTGGCTGAAATGTTTAAATGTATAATTCTTTAAATTCTTTAAAAGTTTAAATTTATTGTTTTTTTTAAACATGGAATTCATTTTTAAAATTTTGAATTTAAAAGACTATGAATTAAAAAATATTAAATTTGTACATTTTATTTTTCAATTATTTCATAAATGTGTTCATGATTCATCGTTTATGTAAATGTGTTTTTGCGTTCAATCAAAGTAAATTATTATTTTAATTTTATTTAGGTATTTTCTCTGATTATTATTATTACAGACGTTTGTTTCTGACAAGTTTACTTATAACATAAACCAGTAAATTAGTGAAAATTATTACCTGCTGTTGCTATGGGATACCGTGCAACCCATGGTGGAGCCGGTAGAGGGCGTAAGCACGCATGAAGCGGAACCCAGTTATAAAATAGATATAACTTGTTTTTTTTTACATGATTTATTTTCCCTGTTTTTGTCTAAAGTTTGTCTGCTAATACAACGACGGACATAAAGAGTCGTTTACAGAGAATAACAGCTTCATTCCAATAGTTCACACCAAGTAAAGAGTCACAAAAACAACCCAAACTAAACTTTATTCATCCTCATGTTGCCATGGAAACAAACACAGAATCTTCCTCCTACATGTGATCCATCAGGATGTTACTCCTCGAAGCAGAATGTTGTTGGTTCTAATCCCATCCAGGTAAGTACGATTAATCTGCCTAATATTTTTTTTATACGCAAATGCTTTTGTTTTGTCAATAGTGTATTTAATTAAAAAAAACAAAAAAATAAAAATAGAATGTAAAATTTGTCGACGTTTACTTTTATTATGAAACTTTTAGTGTTTGTTCACTTCCGGGTTTTGTCACGAGTTGTGACGGATTTCTCGCCTTGTTGTCGACTTGCAGTTTTTTAGTTTCACTTTTCAATATCGTGAACATGATTGAAACATGTGACACCAGTTTTTAACGTATGAGAGCAAGTTATTTAAAACATATTTCACATTGTTTAATTTGACATTATCCAGGTTTAGAGATTTATATTACACTATTAAAAAATATACATAATTTTCTTGGGCTTATTTTCTTTATTTGAGTCAGTTTTTCACAGGTTGTTTAAATGTACATTATGGATTTTAATATGCATATTTAATATTTTAGGGTAAATAAAACTGTAAAAGATGTGATGAATAATATAAATTATTATATAAATAAAATAAATACATAATAAATAATAAATACAATACAAATCAAACATACAACGAGTGAGTTCACAGAACAAACTGAACAAAAAAAGATAATTTCAATTATAGTTAAACAAAAATGTAATAATGACACAGGATATATATCTCATGATCTATTTTTTAAATAATAATGTTATATTTTTCCCCTTGATTTTCCACTTTGTTGTCGTTTTTAAATTTGTGTTACAGGAAAGTGATGATGTTATGTTTTCCTTCTTCTTGTCAATAAAATACATGTTTAAAATTAAATAAAATGAAACTGTGAAGCTTAAGAAAAGTACATTTCATTGAGATAACCTCAGGTTCATAGCAGTCATGTTAGGATGTTTCTAGAAAACAGTTTAAATAATTAAAAATGCAATTATGAAGTAACGAATAAATAAGATAAATGCATCATTTACATTTAAAATTATGATAATTCCGTTCTTTATTCATTTTTTCTCATTTTTCTTCACAATTTAATACTTTATTTTTGACGCGGTTATTCACATTTTCATTTATTTATTTGAATCGATTTATTTCAACAGCTTGTCACGTGTTTTATCACAACTTCGGTTGTAGAAACTTGTGACGTCGAACTTGTTGAGTTGGAACTTCCGGGTTTCACTTTCCTTCTACGAACGTCATCGGTACGTCGGTGTGTGTGTGTGCGTGTGCGTGTGCGCGCGCGTGTGTGTTTGTGTTTCCGTGACGCGGCGGTGAGACGGTTTACTTGTTTAACTATCCTGTAAATAAACATTAATACAAATACTTTGTTTGAAAAAAATACGTATTTTTCATTTAATTGTTTTTTTTATTATTGCGTTTTACTTCGGAATCATATTGTAAAAAAAAAAAACTTGTTTGTTTGGTGTGGTTTTAATAAAATATATAATGAATAAAATAAGATTAAATATAATAATACAATCAAACAGTCCTTACTACATATACATGTTTTTTTTAATTCAAATAATTTAATTTACTCTGTCAACTATGTCATCTTTTAAATACCTTATAATGTATTTTGGTTTTTCTTACTGAAACTTTTCATTCACCAAACACGACATATTATATATGTTTATACTCATACAACAACTATATTTAACGAAAAGTTATAATAGTATTATAGTAAGTATAACATAGATATTTTTTCACATTTAATTTGACATATTTTGCTCGTAATATTCGACAGTATTTCTCTCTATTTATGGGAAATAAAAGTACAAAAACATGTGGAAAAGAGTGAATATTTATTAAATACGTGGATAAATATTTCTGACGTCATCACAACACGTCTGACAGCGTCATCGTTCCTCGTCACATGTCAACAGAACATCAACCTCTTCGTCCACTTTCTTCTGGGGTCAGACTCGGAACCAGAACCATAGTAAAAGAAATCCAACCTCGACGGTCGCGGCGGGTCAGAGGTCACCGGGAGCTCCAGAAGCTCTGGATCTTTTTTGTTTCCTTTTTTCAAACATTTTTTTTCTCCAGGTTTTCACGAAGATCTTCCGGTCACTTGATCTTCGTGACGCTCTCGTAGTTCTTGAGCAGGATCCGCAGCAGCTGGACGGTCCAGAACAGCTGGTCCCCGATGTTGCGGAGCTCGTGCGCGCACACGTCCACGATGGTTCCTGGGAAATAAATCCATTAATCGACAATAAAACACTTGAATCTAAAGTCTCAAAGATCTTCTTCTCACCTTGAACGGCCATTTTTAAAGACTTGTCTCGAGGTTCAAGGCGAGTCTCTTCAGAGAACTTAGTCTGAGTGTCTTCAGAGAACAAAGTCTGAGTGTCTTCAGAGAAGGAGAACTTTTCTCTGGACCAGGAAGAAGAACAAGTGAATAAATAGGTGCTCGGTTTAGCGCCTGTGACGTCACGGGAGGAATTCCCCACATAGGCCACGCCCACCGACAACACCGTCTGCGACCCAAGAAGGTAACTGAGTGAAAAACATGTTAAATTATTTAAATTGTTGCACAAAGAATATAAAACTGCGTGTACGTTTTAAATTTAAAAAAAAATCCATTCATTTAGAAAATAATTGCTTTTATTTTATTATATTAAAAAACAAAAATAAACGAGTTCAACCTTTAAATATACAAATAATTTAATGAAATAATTTAATAAAAACAAATCCAACCGTTAATAAAGAAAATATTGAATTCAACTATTAAAAAAAAAGAAAAAAAGATTCAATGCTCATAACATAATATTATAAAATGTCAAACATTATATGTAAAAAAAATCTAAATCAATTTAATTAAGTAAATAATCAAACCTTTGGATTCAGTTATTTAAAAATAAAAACGAATTAAACCTTTTAATAAATAAATTATTAAATTTAAATATTCGCAAAAATTATTCAATGCTTAAAGAACATATTATAATATTATATAATGTCAAACTTTATATGTAAAAACAAATTAATGAATTAAGTAAATAATCAAACCTTTGGATTCTGTTATTTAACAACAATAAAAACAAATTCAACCTATTAATAAATAAATTATTAAAATCCCATTATTTAAAATGAACGCTCAGAAAAGTGTAATGCAATAAAATAAAATGAATCCATTAATTTAGAAAATAATCAAATTTTTTGATTCTATAAAATAAAAAAAATAATTTAAATAACATAAACTAGTTAATTAATCTATTAAAGTACATTCTAAAGATGAAATATTCAATGGTTAAAGACAACATTTCAATAGTAAAAGTTCAAAGTTTCCAGATTTTAAATGATCAATTCAACCATATTCCTATTACGCTGATATATTTCCATACTTCTGCTACTACTACTGTAATATTATTTATTATTATTACTATTATTATTATTATTGAAAAAAATCCGTCATTAATTCATGACAATAAAGTCATTATAATTATTGTATTCATTATTGTTAAGACTGACAGAAACCAGGCAGCCAATCAGGAAGACACTTGGTAGATAATTAATTAAATGAGATAAAAAAGACTATATAAATAGAATATAAAATGGAAAAAGTAAGTCAGTAAATAAGTCATTCATATCTATAGAGCGCTTTTCCAGACCAGGGTCACAAAGCGCTTAAACAATCAAAACAATACTCAATAAAATATGTACTTAAACGGTCAAGACAACACCGAGACAAACACAGGAGTTTCTCTACATTTATATCATCAGATTTGTTCTGAACACACGACTTTGTTTAATTATTAATAACCAGATGTTGTCGTCACTCAGACAATACACAAGGTATTGTAAAAATTATTGGTTACGTAACCAGACTGTCGAGTTTATGATGTTTTCACTGTGAGATGATTCAACGTAGAAACAGTTGCTTAACTTTTGTACATAACAATGGGTGTTATATGTCAACACAATGTAACATCAAATGGAAAATAGTAAAAAAACAAACAAAAAAACCCCACTGTATTTATTTTGTTTAACCTTTTTTTTTTTAAATAAAAAAAAATATATTTTCCCTTGAAGCGTATTAATTTAATTTTTGACTCATATTAATAAAGAACTAAAATAATTTGATCAATTTAATCCCTAAACGTATTCAAGAAGTGAACCTGTCTGGTCGGTCATATTAGCAGGTAACACCTTATTTTCTCTCTGGTCGGTCATATTAGCAGGTAACACCTTATAAGTCTGTATGGTCGGTCATATTAGCAGGTAACACCTTATAAGGCTCTCTAGTCGGTCATATTAGCAGGTAACACCTTATACGGTCTAAACTTCGCGCCACCTTGTTCTTCCAGATTCTGTTTTGATTGCTGTCACACGTGCAAGTCATGACGTCACATTTCTTAAACATCGCTTTCCAACGCCCATTTATTTACTATTTTAGTTTGTTTTAACTTTGACGTCATTATCCCAGTTCTGTTTCAATTACTTTGACTCAAATTCAACAAATTAAAAAGATAATTTCACCTTAAATTCTACGTAAATGTCAATTATTTTTGACTCAAAAATGTAATTCTCGTTACTATTATCATTTTTATTTAATTGTAAATATGCATTCAAGTACCAGCGTAACTTTTATTTAAGTTATTACAGTACACACGAAATATGTACTTATACTGTACGTCAACGTAAAGTGCAGAACTATTTATTGACCGATAGAGGGCAGTCGTCATAAATAAATGAAAAAGTACAACACGTTTTTTATTTTTTATTTTGTTTATATATTGCTTCAAGCTGGTAAAATGCATTGAGTACAAATAATAATGTAAATTAATCTAAAATTACATTAAAAAATACGACTCACTAGACTAACTAGACTTACATATTTTTTAAATACAATTAATCATATAAAATGTTCCAAAATCAAAACCTGAATCGAATTTTTATTTTGTTTATATTTATTGGTACAAGCTGGTAAAATGCATTGAGTAAAAATAATAATGTAAATTAATCTAAAAATACATTTAAAAAAATGAAGTCAATTAGACTAACATGTTTTTAAAATACAATTAATCATATAAAATTTTCCAGAATCAAAACTTAAACCTGAATCCTGATTAAATGTATAAATGTATTACTTAATACAGCCAAATAAACGCTTCATATACTTAATAAATATAAAAACTATTTTCGATTGACGTCTAGTGTCATTCTAGGTCATTTCTATTCATCCTCCTGCTTGACTGACACATTATTTTCATTCCTTGTTTTCAAATATGAACAGAAGTCGACACAATATATCATTAAATAACCTTTGTTTGACAACAACGAGTCAGTCGTGCGAATGGAAATATAAAGACGAGATGAAAGTAATGAAAAGTTAAAAAAGGGAAATAAAGAGGAAGAGTTAACAAAACATGGACATTCAGTTGGACAAAAAATTGAGCAATACCATTAATGCCTATTTTAAGGAAGTCAGACAAACCAACAGATCATAATCTGACGATTCTTTTGGGAAATAACGTCAACATTTCCTGTTCAAAGATACTTGATGGACTTTCTCACATTGCAGATCATTTTGTAAAGAATGTTGTTTCACAGGATTGTTGAATATATGACAAACTAGGGGTATTTTCTCCAAACACGTTTGAAAACAGCATAAATGCATATGAATATGAGTATATTTAAGTATAAGTAAGTAAGTAATTTATATTTGTAGAGCATTTTTCCAGACCAGGATCTTTATTTAAAGTACATTTATTCTGAAAGTAAACAATAGAATCTCATGAAATCTCGTGAGTCTATTCTTCAGGTAGTCCACTTCAGGTGAGATACATTTCAGCCATGACAAACCAGGGATAATGTCTAGACAAACATTTTAAAAAAGCACACATGGAGATTACCATGATTATTTTCAAAGGGCCTTTATTTTGAAAGTGCATAAATAGAATCTCATGAAACGTCCTGAGTCTATTCTTAAGGTAAGTCAGTAAGTAATTTGTATTTGTATTGCGCTTTTCCAGACCAGGGTCACAAAGCGCTTAAACAATCAAAACAATACTCAATAAAAGATATACTTCAAAGGTCAAGATAATACTGAGAACAACACAGGTAACCTGATTCAGTCTATACAAATTTCAGTCATGCCAAACTATGGATATTTTAAATATAAGCCTTTAAAAAAGAAAATACCAATTGGAGGTTTTTCAAAGTGCTTCATTAAAAAGATGTTAACTACTAAATTACTAAATGAATAAAACGTTTTTTAATGAGGGTTTAATTCATTGAAAAGTCTGGGTTTATTCATGAAACATTAATAATAATTCGCCTTAGTATTATGCTCGAATAACCTGCCGGCGACGCTATTACCATAATAAGCAATGTGTGCGCGCAACACAGATTTATGTGTGCTGGTTTGACCGCGAAATAAATAAATATATATTTATATTTATTTTTTTAAACATCAGAAAAATGTAAATAATAACGACTTTGGATTTTATTCGTTTTTCTAGAAAACAAACAAAAAAACTAAAACAAACGACTTTCATCAAATAGAGCGCTTCAGTTCCTGACGTCACTGTGTAGGTCTGCTCTGATTGGACGTTCACTCACACGTGATCACCAGCTCCTACTATATAAACGCAGGACAAAAGTTTTGTGTCCGAAACTTGACATTTAAGTTCGTTTTTTAAGACACACAAAGTTATGAAAAACCTTCATTTTAAAGACTGCTTCTGGGTGAGTTGGATCTGCTTTATTCTCATGTTGAATATTAACTTCTATTTAATGTCACTCGTATTATATTTATCTTTTTTTTTCGGTAGTTTTAATAATAATAATAAAAAAGATAACTTGGCGCCAATTTTGCTCTCGATTTGACTCACTTTTATTCTTCCTACATTTGTAAAACTTTATTTATTTGCGGAAGTTTACAAGAAAAAAAAATACATACAGTACAAAACACGTTTTAAAACTATAATTAATAAATACAAATAATGATAGCAAAAATAAATATTAACGTAAAATAAACACTAAAATAAAAAATGACGAATATATTAACGATAATTAACATAAGTGAAGAAGAATATTTTTAATAAATAGTCGTACATTGTCCTCAAAGTCTCGTCTTTTCAACCAGGTAAACAAATGAAAGTGTGTAATCATAAGGTGTGAAATCATAGGGTGTCACTGAGAAAAGGTGTTTAAGTCTTTGGTGCAACGATGATGATGATGATGATGATGATGATGATGATGATGAAATGTGTTTATGTTCTACACCCAGAGCTCAGACCTGATCTGCACCGGCGGCTATGACGTCATAGTCCAGTACCTGAACGACGGGAGGAGGACCTGCAAGGAGGTGGAGGACTTCATCAAAGCCAGGTAATGATGGCCTTGAGTATGTGATGATAGTAGATACACAAGTCTGGACTCTAGAAATGTACGTTTGCGTGTTTATCACTTGGGTTTGTCCCAGTGGTGATAGTATTATTGTGTATATGTACGGAAACTCTTTAGAATCGTCTTTAGAAAACTGAGGAACAACTTCTTATGTTTGGTATAAGTTGAAGTTTGGTTCATTTGCAAGATTCTAGTTTGTTTTAACACATTAAAGTTTGAAATTTGAAGCAATTATTTGTCATAAGAAATACTTGTGTTCCTGTTGGAGTCTTATAGTCCAACTAAAGTGTTTGTGTGTGTTGTTGTGATGTGTGACTCTATTGTATCATCAGTGTGTGTGTGTTGTTGTGATGTGTGACTCTATTGTATCATCAGTGTGTGTGTGTTGTTGTGATGTGTGACTCTATTGTATCATCAGTGTGTGTGTGTTGTGATGTGTGACTCTATTGTATCATCAGTGTGTGTGTGTTGTTGTGATGTGTGACTCTATTTTATCATCAGTGTGTGTGTGTTGTTGTGATGTGTGACTCTATTGTATCACCAGTGTGTGTGTTGTTGTGATGTGTGACTCTATTGTATCATCAGTGTGTTGTTGTGATGTGTGACTCTATTGTATCACCAGTGTGTGTGTTGTTGTGATGTGTGACTCTATTGTATCATCAGTGTGTGTGTGTTGTGATGTGTGACTCTATTGTATCATCAGTGTGTGTGTGTTGTTGTGATGTGTGACTCTACTGTATCATCAGTGTGTGTGTGTTGTTGTGATGTGTGACTCTATTGTATCATCAGTGTGTGTGTGTTGTTGTGATGTGTGACTCTATTGTATCATCAGTGTGTGTTGTTGTGATGTGTGACTATATTGTATATCACGTTATTAAAACCGGACATCTCCACCTCCGAGGGACTCGTTGTATAAACAAAGGGGGGTGTGATTACAGCTGGAGGAGGAGTGAAGCCATTTTCACGTCATAATGGACTCTCGTAACCTCTCGTTCGTCCAGATTTCAGAGCAACTTTATAAAGTAATAAGTTAAAAACATGGTCATGATGAGGAACTAACTGTGTCTTGAAGAACATTTACTAAATGTCAGGAGAGTTGAGTTTATCATTAGTTGACTTTATTGATTGAATATTTAACTGTCACAAAATTAAAAATACAAGTTTTTTAACTTGCTCTCTCTCCAGGTGCATCGTTTTCATTGTTTCACTCCAGCTATTGTGTTATTTCGGGATATACTCAGGACAGGATGTGAATACTTTGAGCTGCCGGCGGCAACAGTCATGGAAACGCTGTCACACTGTAGCTCCTCCCACAAAATTAACAGGTTTTAATGCGTAAACTTTACTTTTATTCACAGCAGCGAAGCACAGACTGGCCTTGAATCGAATGTGAAAAATAACATATTCCTGTCGAGTGTTTATTATTACTACGTGGCACCAGTAATGTTAATTAAAGTTCCATTGTAGTGATGTCATAGCGTCTCAAACCTACAAGAAATACACTAAAGTATTACGTATATAAGGGTTTAATCATTTTTGTGTTGCAATTAAACTTATGGCCGCTAGATGGCGGCAGTCACAACGTCCTCCGCAGCAGAAGAAACGATGAAATACCGCAAGATCCCGGCGATGACTGAGGACGAGAGGATACAGTGCTTTTACAGCAGATATTTGGACATATTTTGGTTTGAAAACAAATGAAAGTAGTTACGACTTCGTCAAGAGTCATGTGGTCTGTAAATACTACAACACCAGAGTCAAGTACTGGACAATACTACACATATATACTTGTTACTACACTATCACAACACCAGAGTCAAGTACTGGACAATACTACACATATATACTTGTTACTACACTATCACAACACCAGAGTCATGTAATCGACAATACTACACATATATACTTGTTACTACAACACCAGAGTCATGTACTCGACAATACTACACATATATCCTTGTTACTACACTATCACAACACCAGAGTCAAGTACTGGACAATACTACACATATATACTTGTTACTACACTATCACAACACCAGAGTCATGTACTCGACAATACTACACATATATCCTTGTTACTACACTATCACAACACCAGAGTCAAGTACTGGACAATACTACACATATATCCTTGTTACTACACTATCACAACACCAGAGTCATGTACTCGACAATACTACACATATTTCCTTGTTACTACACTATCACAACACCAGAGTCAAGTACTGGACAATACTACACATATATCCTTGTTACTACACTATCACAACACCAGAGTCAAGTACTGGACAATACTACACATATTTCCTTGTTACTACACTATCACAAAACCAGAGTCAAGTACTGGACAATACTACACATATATCCTTGTTACTACACTATCACAACACCAGAGTCATGTACTCGACAATACTACACATATATCCTTGATTTTATCATTACCTCCTGTGTCGTGATACGCATAGTATCACCAGAATACAAAGTTCTCATTCATACTATTTCCGTTTTGTGTCAATTCACTTTAAAGTTTCTGTAATTTATTGGTAAAAAAAAGAGGAAATTCCACTTGTATATATAGAGTATGATGATAAACATTAATGTACCAAATTATAATTATAACATTTTAATATAACACTTCTAAACCCATTCAGATTGAATAGATATTACTTTTTGATAGTGTGGTTGATTACTTATGAGTACAGTTGGTTCCTCTTCACAATAAACCTGGTTTAATTCATTCATAGTTTTTATGTTGTTTTTCATGTAAACAAACACTTTTCTTTTCTCTCAAAGATGTTTTTCGATTTTTATAAATGAAATACTTTTTCTGTATTTGTTGAAAAGTGAAGAGTTGACGACCCCTGACCTCGATCCTCTTAAGTCAACCTTATGTCTTTTTTTAATTGTGAATTAAATTTGTAAAACAAAAATCAAATAAAATCTAAGGTATAATCCTGATGTTGAAATACTTGTAACAATGTCGTTCGCGATGACTCTTAACTTATGCTGTTTAAAAGAGGAAGTTAATGTTCGCGGCTCTTTTTATTACCAAATGATTTACAAAACCTTGTACTGCAACACAATGTGAACGGTTGAGAAGGAAAAGAGAAAGTACTTTTTTTTGTTTTACTTTAGTACCTACTATGTTGAATGTTGGAAAGGTTGATGTATAGTAAAAGCATTTTATCTCTTACTAAACATCAACTTAAAAACATGTAAAACACATTCACAGTTAATCATATACAAGTCTGGTTCCCTTTCTATTTGTGTATATTCAAAGCAGTTGCAAACATAACTAAACTACTCCATGAATGGCTGAATGTTTGTTTTTAATTTATTTTTTAAGTAAATAAACAAGGTGCCAGTTGAAAGTTAAGCTGTAATGGATGTTGACATTTATTAAGACAATTTACACAAGAAAAAAAACCTGCAAAATCTTAATACAACACACTTCCTGTTAATAAATATTACGGCCTAGAGTTTACATCAATTTTGTTAAGTTTTTTTTCCACAATAATGTATCAATATTCAGAAGCCCTGTATCGATTTTTTTTTTTGCTTTCAGATTATATTCTATTTTTATCATAGTTTTTATGTATATGTTTAAAAAGTGTGTGTAAAAAAAGCAATTTGTTTTTTTTGGAAATTGAAATTGCAAGTATTCCAGTGTTTCTTCCTTATGTGTTGCAACTAAACCTCTGGCCTCTAGATGGCAGCAGTTATTACTTCCTTCACAGCTAAAGGAAGATGGTGACGACTGAGGACAAGAGGATATAGATAGGATTTCACAATACCCCACTGAAATTCAACAGTACTCTATCAATTTTATTAATTAGAAATCTTATTTTACTTTATCATAGTCCTTTTATAGTTTATTTTTGAATAAACTACATATAAAACCGAATCATTCATTTTCTTTTTACAATTAACATGCAAAGATTAATGGAATTTGTGCATTTTTGTGTCGCAATTCAACTTCCGGCCTCTAGTAGTCATTACGGCCTCCGCAGCTAAAAGAAACAATAAAATCTGATATCACGGCGATGACTGAGGTCGAGAGGATACAATTCAATCTTATCGTACACGTTTTTTTATAATAATGAAATCCCGCGAGATCCTGGCGATGACTGAGGACGAGAGGATACAGTGAGTCCAGCAGCTTTTAAAGAGGATGTTTGGACGCATTTTAGTTTAAAACAAATGAAAGCAGTTACGACTTCATCAAGAGTCATGTGGTCTGTAAATACTACAACACTAGAGTCAAGTACCCGACACATACTTCATACGACAAATACATCCTTGTTCCAACAGTATCACAATGTATTGTATTATTGCCCTTGTATGATAAAACTTATTGTATCGCCAGATTTTCGCCATTTTTGTCTGCAAACTCGACCGGTAAAAAAGTTTTATTGTGTTTTGTGTTATTGCCTGATCTAGTTTCCACCCAAATACTTTATCATCCATTGTTTTCAACAGCTTGGATGTTGTTTTTTTCAGGGCTTTTATCGAGGAGAGATACGCCAAAGATCTTCTTGGTCTGTCAAAGAAAGTTTGTGGACACAACGAGATGAAGTAAGAAGAACCTTTTTCTGCATAAACATCATTTGAGTGGAAAGAAATATTCATGTTTCAAAACGAGGTCATTGTGTTTTAGTCCTACAGCATGATATAGGTTTAAATAAAATAAAAAAAACAATGAAAAAATTAGATTAGAATACAAATGTACACTATTTTCATATACACAGTATATATATATATATATATATATATATTTATACACAGTTTACATGTCAAATGTATATCTAGTGGAGGCAAATATTAATCAACTTATGGATCGTAACTTTTGTTGAAGTTAATTATTTTGTTTAAGAATTAATTCAACAATCTTTTTCTCTTTTCGTTAAGCACGCTGAAAAGATCCCTGGACATGTTCAAATTGCGTAAGTTTCATTGTCTATTTCATGTGAAGTGTTAAAGGTCAACTCTTCAATTCAATTTTATTTAAAGTGTCTTATCATAACAAAGTTATCTCAAGACACTATACAGTTGAAATAAGACTACAGTTGATTAGGGAAAAATAGATCCCAGCAATTCAACAAAGAGCAAGAAACAAAACACTGTACAGTGAGCAATGGCGAGGAAAAACTTCCTTTTAGAAGGCAGAAACCTCGAGCGGAACCAGACTCATTGTTGACGGCCTGCCGCTTTGACCGGCTGGGAGGAAGGATGGGGGGGTAGACAGATGGATAAGGAGAGGAGTGAGGGAGGATATAGTGAGAGAAAAGAGGAGAGTGTAGGGGAGTCCATGGGGGTGCTGGAGAGAACTCGGGACTCTTGTGAAAACTCCAACTCTCCTGACTCACATGTTTGAAATGTTGAAGTCTTCCTCTCCAAGATGCAGTAAGTTCCTCATCAGGACCATGTTTTACACTTATTACTTTATAAAGTACCGTATTTTCCGCACTATTAGGTGCACAGGATTATAATGCGCACCTTTAATGAATGGCCTGAACTGTTAACTACATAAATAGTTTGCACTGGATTATAAGGCGCATAGAATAAAAGATACAGTCAAACGTTTGACTGGGGTTGTGTTATGCAACCACTAGATAAAGCTGTGCTAAAGGGAACGTCAACAAAACAGTCAGATAAAGTCAAACTTTAATAAGCGTCTGACAACTCCGTTCACTCCCATGGTAACGATGTTCAAATGATGTTTAAAAGGCTTCAAGCAGCAGCGCGTGAGACTGGTGTTGTGAGCAGACAAATGTTGAGCAGCAGTGAAGTTGAGCGCGTGTATGACGGCTAGAGCGCGCGTGTATGACATGTTGAACGCACGTTTACGACTGGTCGAGCGCAAACAAAATGTTTTGAGTGTACAAAAACCAAGACACACTCGCTCAAAACGGTGGCAGTAATCTTACTCCATAGCCGTCGGCCATGACGCGACGTGCGTCGTTAATCCCAACCGAGACGCAATGACGTAATCCCGCCCACACTTTGCTGGAATAGGAGTTTTTTGAATGGAGACAGAACCCTAAGTGGTTTATCTACTGGAACTGCATGTAACCGGTTACATGACGGTTACAAGACTCGACTACACGTGTAGAAAACATAGTAAACATCGACTACCCTAGTATCTGATCCAGTGACTAGATTCATGTTCTGACTGAATCGTTTTATATAAATAAAGAGTTCATTAAAAAATATATTTAGAAAGAATGAATTCTCCATGTTTGCTCTCCAGAGATGGAACATGTGAGTCTCTCTCACATCCAACTGGCCCAGAACATGCGAGAGGAGGCCAAGAAACTGGAGGAGTTCAGGGAGAAACAAAAGGAATGCAGGAAAAAGGTCAGAAACGTCTTTTTTTTTTTTCTTACAGAGTAATACGACATTGTTTCTATAAGAGCTTTGAACGTTTGATTCCAGATCGAGCAGCACATGGATTCACTGCACAAACTCAAGTTGTCTCACAGCAAGAAAACCTTGGATGTAAGTAGACGAACGTTCACCATCATATCGTCTTTGAGAAATAACTGCTATAACCGTTATATTTGGTGCAATTCTGTGAAATAGATCACGTTTTTTTTCCTCAAAATTTGAGATTATAAAAGTAATTTTAAACATGTTTTATGAGCAAGTCTACAGCGCAAAATTGACTCACACCTTTGCCCAAAAATCATGCAGCAACTGAGAATTTTATCTTATATTTAGTTTTATTATGCACAAGTTCAACTCTTTTAAAGTTTAACAATTTTTCGGTTTTTGATTTAGGCCAGTTGTCCTCTGCATTTGTAATAATTAAAAAAAAATGTTTTTACATCACATTATATATATTTTTAAATTAAATAATATACAATAGTTTGAACGTATTAGTTACTTTTATTACATTTTTTTGTTCATGTTTAACCATTATATTTATGCTTTACAATTCTTCATTTTGGTCTTGATGGCCCCTGGCAACCGTCTCTGTATACAATGTGGCCCCTGAGGAAATATAGATGGTATAGTACCACCGCTCTAGCTGGAGTCAAAAGACAAGTCAAAAGATAAAATTCTAGAATTCTTCAAAACACACCTGAGGCAGGAAAAACGGTGTCTCTTGACGTGCAACAGTGTTTCCACTTAAGTCTCTTCTAGACGACTGACCTCGTCTTATCTGGTCGTCAAACTTAATCACACAAGGGGCCAAAAACAATTTCACAGTCCAGTGTGACAAAATGTATTTGTTCTCCACTGTGACAGGAAGTATGATGAGTTTGATCACGAAATTGTCCGTCTTTGTCGTGTTTTATCTTGGTTTTCTACAAATACTTTCCTTCAACGCGTTATGGTTAATTCTCTTTGAAATTGTGTACATCAATAGTATCTGTTCTATATTTTTTACTAGAAACTGGTCCCTTTAAAAACACATGTTTTATTACATCATTATATGTGTATACAATATACCCATCATTGAAGAAAAACAAAGAAAAACAACAATTAAAATAATAAAATTATATATATATATATATATATATATGAAAAAAATGTATGAATGTACATTTGCAATATTGATGAGGTTACAGTCTTCTCTGTTCCCCTATAAAAAACATGTTCTACATTTTCTATTAAAATCTCCCTTCAAACTTTGTTACTGATCCTTTTTCTTCAGATATTTCAGGAACAGATTTGATATTTTTCACATTTGTCCTTCAACATATATGTGATTTTTATTATTATTACTTATTTATTTTTAATTTCAATGTTAAATGTTGAGTCAGTCCTGGCAGCCCTTGAGCAAGGCTTGGTTCCGGTCACAGTCTTCCATGTCACAGCTGTACTTTATTTATTTTTTAAACACAATTTAAAGGAATGATCCTGAATATATTTGTGGTTTACTGGGTAAATACCAAATACACAACATTTAGCTTTGTCATGGTTAATGACATTTTCTCAATGTCTACCAGACTTCTCTAGATTTTTTCCACTTTTCACACATTTACAAGTGTTATGTATTTTCACCATCTGGCATCAAGTTTATTTCTCACAGATTTCTGTTGATATTTCCTCTTGCAAGTCTGCGTTTCACGCTTTTAGTTTAGACACTGATGACTTTAGGGAAAAACAATTGTGGGTATTATTTATGAAATTATTAAATGGATATATATCTAATATTTTCTCTTGAACGGACAACGCAGTTTTCTTCATTTCCCATTAATTGGCTCTAATTTAGTTTCCTTTCTGGTAGGACTGAGTCAAGAAACAAAAGAAGTCTTAGTATTTCAGGATATATGTTTGTAGTTATAGGGTTTAAAATCACATTTATTCTTTTTTTGTTGCAATAATTTGTACAAAACTACTCTGAGGCACATGAACTCTTCAGTAAAAGGAGCAAAGATCAAGAACTCTTTACCTACTGAACTAGTGCTAATCTCTTGAAAGCATCAACAAGTTATTGATGACATAAATGTAACTATCATAAACAACACCATACATAACATCATTAAGTAATGATTTCAAGATGAATTGATACAAAACGTTTTCCAATGAAACTGATATAAATAATAATTACACAATATTTTTTTCTTGATTCTTTTCAATCTCTAAAAAAAATCTAATTTTGACGAGTTTATTATTGTTCGATTTTAGTCAAAAATGTTAGGTTGTATATTTGTATATGTAATGTATAAGTATATGTTTGTTAATATATTAACTATGACGTTTACAAGACAAGAGACTGTTTTACTGATTTCTTAAAAAAGTGTTTTACTGAAACTAATGTAAAAAAAAGTTGAAATAAACTACTATATTTCCAGTTTCTTCTGATGTAGTATTTCACCTGTATTTGTTAAATGAATATTTCTAAAGTAATTTTCAAGTACTCAAACGGAGTAGATGAAACTTCTCACTCTATTAACCGAATTAACCGACCTCGGTTCATGGAGTATCTTCCGACCAGAGTAAGAGGAAGATAAAAAAAGAGAGAAGTTGTCCGTAGAACTAGACCTCGTCTCATCTTCTCATGGAAGGTTTTATTAAACCACTACATGAATCGCCATTTTATTACTGTATTTTTGTTTAGATGATATTGAAAATGTTTTTTTTTAAATAAAATATAAGAAAATGAGTAGAAGAACAAACTGTGACCAGTTGCTCTATTTGTATATTTTGCATTTTAAGGAAACGCCAGAAACTTCCCTTTTCGTTTTTAACTAAAGGTCTGTTGTGATCCACAGAAGCGAAGAGGAAGAACTGTGACATAAAACTGTCATTTCGTTTAGAGGATTACAAGCCAAAAGATCAAATATTTGACTTGTAAAGTGTCTTTCTCAGACCTTGGGTCACGAAGCACTTAAACAACAGAGCAATACACATTTAAAAATACAAACAAATGAAGAAACTTTAAAAGTTCAAGACAACACTCATCAATGGACGCTATTATTGTTGTTAACATTACAAATTCTGACATTTAAAAAACAGATTGAACTAGAAAGAGTGCATT
>NC_141822.1:5633082-5728082 GCF_982586985.1 Callionymus lyra
ATTTCTTATATTTAATAAATATATATAAAGTTGATGTTTATTTCTGTTCATATAGTTGTCGTTATTTGATTTATTATTGTTTATTTTATTGTGTTAATGGTATTTTATTACTATTTCCAAGTATATATAAGTATATAAGTAATACAAATATTAGTTTTCTCATCTTTAATATGTTCGAAGTGTGTTTTAATGTAATGTTTTTGTATTGTTTCATCATTTTTGTGAACTGCTGTGACAACTAAAAACTTCCCCCAATGTGAAAAGAACATTATCTCTTATCTTATCTTAAAACAGAACTTGTTACGATTGTAATTCAGTCTTAATTAATTAATCGCCTCATTTAAACACCTTAACTTCTATTAATTATCTATAAAACGACAAATAAAATGAGTTAAAACCAGTCGAGAGAAACCAAATCTGAAGGACTTTTCATGTTTATTTCACATCAAAAAAAAAGGAAAAGTGAAAGATTTAAAAGTTGCACGAATAGATTTAATTTCCTGCTGTGACTTGATGAGTTAATAGTGTTTTAATGTATATCGTGTCGGATTGTTCAGGAAAGAACCTCCAGCAGTCGCCGACAGCAGCTCTAAAGGTTGGTCCAGTTGTGGCTCCTGTGGTTTGGATCTGGACTCTTGAGTCTCTTCCCTTCTTTCAGACGACGAGATCTACGCCACGGTGCAGGAGCCGGCCTACAGCATGATCCAGTTCTAGCAGAACCACCTGTGACTTACCGGACTGGGTCTAGAATATATGGAGGAACTCTCTTCTCGTCTTATTTAAGACGGTTTGACCTTCAACGTGACCTCCAGAACCTTAAAGTACCATTTAGAGGATCTTCCCGTCTGTCACTTCGCGTCGCTTTCTTCCCCCGTTTATGAACGAAATAATCAAAATAGTGGCAATTAAATTTTCGGCGTAATTTAAACAACATTTTTAACAACATGTATTTGAAATGATCGGATGTGAGGCATCAACGTATGACGATAAATGACTTGTGTATAAATAAATGTCTAAACGTATAAATACTTAACAAAGGTACAAATAAATATATAAATAAATGTATAAATAAATGTGTAAACGTATAAATACGTAACAAAGGTACAGATAAATATATAAATAAATGTCTAAATAAGCAACAAAAGGTATAAATAAATATATAAATAAATGAATAAATAAGTAACAAAAGGTATACAAAAATATGTAAATAAATGCCTAAATAAATGTATAAATAAGTAACAGAAGGTATCAATAAATATATAAATAAATGTATTAATAAATGTATAAATAAATGTATAAATGTATAAATACGTAACAAAATGTATTAATACGTAACAACATTTATAAATACGTAACAAAATGTATATATGTATAAAAAATGTTTGGATAAATATCAATATGGAAAAAATAAATAAATAACTGCTGATTTAATTTTTGTCAAAGAATGGATTTATTTTAGGTATAAATACACTTTTTGTCATTTTATACATTTTGACATTTATTTATACAAGTTGTCTTCTATTTATTTGGGTATTTATACATTTTGACATTTCGTTGTGCGTATGCAAATTAGGTGGGCGGGTCGAACATCCGTCTAAGGCAGTGATTGGTTGCAGCCTTGGATCAACTACCACTGCCTTCAGAGCTTCACATGTTCATCACATCTTTGCTTCACGGCTAACTTTGGAGAATCCTGGGAAGATGGTCTGTGTCCATGTTATTGCTAGATGTGTGTTTATACGTAAAATAGCTCCATTCTTTGACAAAAATTAAATCAGAAGTTGTTTATTTATTTTGACATATTTATATTCATCCAAATATTTATATACAAGTCATTTATCGTCGTTCATATCAACGATCCTCTCAGTAACGGTGACCTGGACGGCTCCTGTGATGCTTTGCCGCCCAGCCAACCGATCACAGCTGTCCATCACTTTTGCCTACATACTAATACTAATACAGTATTGAAGCGACTGAATTGGGCATCACTAAAAAAAGGAGTGTGAAGAAAGGCATCATGGGAGTTCATTGTTTTTTGCCGGCATTAGCATGGTTGTGTTGTAGTTTCATGTGGTCAATAAAAATCCTGTTTGTAATACTTTTAACAAGTTGATGATGTTTCTGACAGTTCGGGGGAAATATTTAAATATTTAGAGAATAAAAAATAGTAAAAAAAACGCAGAACCGACTCGATTTTTGAAATAAAATATCAAATGATTCTGTCGCAGAACTTTATTTCGGTGATGATTAAATTCGTTTTTTTATTTCCAGTCTTCTGTAAATTCATTCTTTTAAAAAATGCACCATTAGGTGGAACTGACTCAAAAACACATAATATTTAAGGATTTTACTCAAAACGTTTCTGTGTTGAAGGTCAGAGAAGTTTGACCTAAAAACACGTTTCATAAACTTAAACACAAACATTAACCTGATAAATATACTTTTCCTGTACATTTTCCTCACTATCATATATATATATATCATGTAAAAAACAACACATTAATAGTAAGTTAATGTTTTCAAAACTTTAATCTAATCCCTTAATCATGAATAATAATGTTTATTTTGATCCTCGTTTCATTCAAAATGAAAACATATTTTAATTCTACTCTTAAATACTTCATACAGAATAAACTCAATTATTAAAAAACTAAAAACCTGTCGTCAGAACAATAGATACTTTCTACCAAATGATCACAAACGCACACAAATACACTGCAAAGAAAAATACGTATTTAAAAAACTAGTATTACTAAACTAACTAATTATAAAAATAACTAATATTAACAAAAAACTGTAAAATTAAAATGTCAGGAGCGGGACTCGAACCGGCGAAGTTTCACCTCCTTAAACTTAAACTTCCAAAAACTAAACAACCTTTAAATAATTTTAACCATTAAGTCTAAAAATCATGATGTTCATCCCATTAAGACCTAAGTAACGAGTTCTAAAAACATAAGAATTGTTTAATGTTGAAGATTAAAACTATGTTAATTTAAAACTAAAATAAATAAAATATAAACAGATAATTAAAGCCAATTCAGTGGGAGGGCGGCGCCGCAGCGCCCCCTATCGATGAACCGCCACTGAATCGTCAACACTAAAGTCAACAAGAAACTTCTTCAAAAACACTGACTTTGACGTTTTTGTCCCGATTGAGTCGTCGACACGAAACCAGATCGAGTTAAAATTCCACGTTTTATTGTCATTTGAAAACTTTTTCACCTTTTGATCGTCGAAAGTTTCTCCGAGTATAAATCAGTGTCATCGGAATATTACAATCTTTGGATTTAACATTTAAACATTTTTAAAAAATAATTCAAACATTGAAACATTTTTTTTCCTTTAAATTATTCACTTTTTAATTCAATTATTTAAAAGAAAAAAAACGTTATTTTTCAATGTTTTAATTATTTAAAAAAAAACAAAAAACTTTAAATAATTGAATTAAAAAGTGAATATTTTCAAAGTAAATGCATTTTGTCTCCATATATTTTAATATTTAATTTACAATAATTCAAAAATATTTTTTCTAAATTCGATATTATATCAATATTTAATTTGTAACTTTTTTAATGTAATATATTTTATTATATATATATTTTAAATATTTTATTGGTATATTGCGTTTAAAAAGGCTACAAATTATATATATATATATATATATATATATATAATTTAGAAAGTTTACATTTAAACTAATATAATTATAATATTAATTTATATGTGTAAAAAAACTACTTTATTTGAAATATATTTAAATTATTTGAATCAATTACATAAAAAATTCAATTTATAAATTATTGAGTTTAATTTTTTGAAAGAAAATTAATTAAATGATTAAAAAACATAAACATTTAAATAAAAAAACTTTAATATATTCAAATGCTACATCAAACGATGAACTATCCCGATGACACTGAGATACAGGAAGTGCTCTGATGAAGTACTTTGACGAAGTGCTTTGATGAAGTACTTTGACGAGGATCAATAAAGTTCCTCAGCCTCTGCTCTCAGACCTGATCAGCTCCAGGATGGTTTGAATCGTCTTCTCGTCTGAAAACATGAAACAAACGTTGAGACAAATAAATAAATAAATAAATAAATAAACAATAAACAAGAGTTTCTCACCTTCGACGTTCATGCGAGGATTCTGTAGTTTCTTCTCCAGCAGTGAGTCCATGAGTTTCCTCAAGTGTTTGAAGATCACGCCGATCCTCACCGGAGCCTTCAGACACATTATTACTAGTTAGTTATAGTTAGTTATTGATCCTCACCGGAGCCTTCAGACACATTATTACTAGTTAGTTATAGTTACTTATTGATCCTCAACGGAGCCTTCAGACACATTATTACTAGTTAGTTATAGTTAGTTATTGATCCTTACTGGAGCCTTCAAACACATTATTACTAGTTAGTTATAGTTACTTATTGATCCTCACCGGAGCCTTCAGACACATTATTACTAGTTAGTTATAGTTACTTATTGATCCTCACCGGAGCCTTCAGACACATTATTACTAGTTAGTTATAGTTACTTATTGATCCTCACCGGAGCCTTCAGACACATTATTACTAGTTAGTTATAGTTACTTATTGATCCTCACCGGAGCCTTCAGACACATTATTACTAGTTAGTTATAGTTAGTTATTGATCCTCACCAGAGCCTTCGAGACACATTATTACTAGTTAGTTATAGTTACTTATTGATCCTCACCGGAGCCTTCAGACACATTATTACTAGTTAGTTATAGTTAGTTATTGATCCTCACCGGAGCCTTCAGACACATTATTACTAGTTAGTTATAGTTAGTTATTGATCCTCACCGGAGCCTTCAGACACATTATTACTAGTTAGTTATAGTTAGTTATTGATCCTCACCGGAGCCTTCAGACACATTATTACTAGTTAGTTATAGTTACTTATTGATCCTCAACGGAGCCTTCAGACACATAATTACTAGTTAGTTATAGTTACTTATTGATCCTCACCGGAGCCTTCAGACACATTATTACTAGTTAGTTATAGTTACTTATTGATCCTCACCGGAGCCTTCAGACACATTATTACTAGTTAGTTATAGTTACTTATTGATCCTCACCGGAGCCTTCAGACACATTATTACTAGTTAGTTATAGTTACTTATTGATCCTCACCGGAGCCTTCAGACACATTATTACTAGTTAGTTATAGTTAGTTATTGATCCTCACCTGAGCCTTCAGACACATTATTACTAGTTAGTTATAGTTACTTATTGATCCTCACCGGAGCCTTCAGACACATTATTACTAGTTAGTTATAGTTACTTATTGATCCTCACCGGAGCCTTCAGACACATTATTACTAGTTAGTTATAGTTACTTATTGATCCTCACCGGAGCCTTCAGACACATTATTACTAGTTAGTTATAGTTATTTATTGATCCTCACTGGAGCCTTCAGACACACGGTTATTACTAGTTAGTTATAGTTAGTTATTGATCCTCACTGGAGCCTTCAGACACATTATTACTAGTTAGTTATAGTTATTTATTGATCCTCACTGGAGCCTTCAGACACATTATTACTAGTTAGTTATAGTTATTTATTGATCCTCACTGGAGCCTTCAGACACACGGTTAATACTAGTTAGTTATAGTTAGTTATTGATCCTCACTGGAGCCTTCAGACACATTATTACTAGTTAGTTATAGTTACTTATTGATCCTCACCGGAGCCTTCAGACACATTATTACTAGTTAGTTATAGTTACTTATTGATCCTCACTGGAGCCTTCAGACACATTATTACTAGTTAGTTATAGTTACTTATTGATCCTCACCGGAGCCTTCAGACACATTATTACAAGTTAGTTATAGTTACTTATTGATCCTCACCGGAGCCTTCAGACACATTATTACTAGTTAGTTATAGTTAGTTATTGATCCTCACCGGAGCCTTCAGACACATTATTACTAGTTAGTTATAGTTATTTATTGATCCTCACTGGAGCCTTCAGACACACGGTTATTACTAGTTAGTTATAGTTAGTTATTGATCCTCACTGGAGCCTTCAGACACATTATTACTAGTTAGTTATAGTTATTTATTGATCCTCACTGGAGCCTTCAGACACATTATTACTAGTTAGTTATAGTTATTTATTGATCCTCACTGGAGCCTTCAGACACACGGTTATTACTAGTTAGTTATAGTTAGTTATTGATCCTCACTGGAGCCTTCAGACACATTATTACTAGTTAGTTATAGTTATTTATTGATCCTCACTGGAGCCTTCAGACACATTATTACTAGTTAGTTATAGTTAGTTATTGATCCTCACAGGAGCCTTCCAGACACACGGTTATTACTAGTTAGTTATTGATCCTCACTGGAGCCTCCAGACACACGGTTATTACTAGTTAGTTATAGTTAGTTATTGATCCTCACCGGAGCCTCCAGACACACGGTTATTACTAGTTACTTATTGATCCTCACCGGAGCCTCCAGACACATTATTACTAGTTAGTTATAGTTAGTTATTGATCCTCACCGGAGCCTCCAGACACACGGTTATTACTAGTTACTTATTGATCCTCACAGGATTCAACACAGTTAAACTTTTTAACATTTTTATTCTATATTACGTGTTTCAATATTTATTTGAAATATTACCTTCTGAATGAATTTAACATTTCAAATGTAGACATTTTGAGTTTTTTTTTCATTAATGTGTTTCTGGGTTTTTTAAGCATTTAATTATTTTACTGAATAATAACATTCATTATGTTTTATAATGAAAAGGTTGAATTTGTGTGTCTTTTTTTTTTAATTGAATAAAAAATAATAATATAATAATAATGAATTCAAAGTCAAAAATGTATTTTCTTAATTCTATATTTTTTTGATTAATAGTCGTTTAAATTCAATATAAACATGTTGGTGTAATAGATTCACCAGACATGACCAACAGATCACAGAGATACTGATCAAACGTATCAGCCGATCATGTGACACTTAAACCAACATTTGTTATACATTTTAAGTTAGAAATTTAAAAAATTGATAATTTTGAAAATTTATTTTTAAATTCGTACTTTTTTTTTTAATTCCATCTATAAAAAATATTAAAAATTTGAAAATATTTAAAACATTTTATTAAATATTCCGTAAAAATGACTGAAGAAGTTCAACAAAATATTCAATGCTTGAAAAAAACAAACACAAAAAACATTTCAATATAAAATTCAATCAATTTTCTAAAGACACTGATTTTCTTCCACATGATCATGTGACTCTTGTTTATTTATCAACTAAACCTGCTAACTAGTTAAACTAGTTAAACTAGTTAAACTAGTTAAACTAGTTAAACGTGATGACATCGAACTGGTGCTCAGAGAAAGAAAGAAAAGAAAAGAAAAGAAAGAGAAATAAAGTGAAGACTCGCCTGGAAGTGAATCCATCCGTCCAGAGTGATGAGTCGCTCGCGGTGCTGGATGTCGATGTCTCCGCCAAAGAGCATCATGGGAAAAGGCGATATGAGGGTCGTGTCCCGGAGGTAGATCTTAGTGTATTTGACCTTCAAGGACAAAACACCAGCGATTAAAATACTACGAGTACAAGTACCTGTTGAATGAAGTACTTGAAGGAACTTAACATTTCGAATGTAGGAAGATTTTATTAAAATGTTATTAGCATTTATTATTTTACTGAATAATACGATTCAAAGTTTTTTTAATATTGAAAAGGTTGAATTTTGTTTGTTTTTTTGTAATTTTATAAAAAAAAAAATATGAATCATTCAAAATTAATTAATTTTGAATAAAATCTACTTTTAAAAATTCAGCTTTTCATTCAAAAAGACCGCAAACTTTCAATTCAATTATTCAACAAAAAAAAGATCTATGATATTAAAAAAAAGAACAAAATTTCAATTAAAATAATCCAAAATTGCTAATTGGAGAAACTAAATTAATAATTAAATTAAAATGTTTTTTTTTGAAGCATTAAATTATATTTTTGGAATATTTAAAATTCAACAATTTCCAAATTAAAAGAAGATTTTTTTTTTAATGACTGAATTAAGAAAATCAAGTTTTTTCGATTTAGTTTATTTTTTACACCTAGAGTTTGTCACTTAAAACTAAAATAATTCAAAAATAAAAATGTATAAATCAAATATAATTCCAGATTTGAACCTTTTTTAATTCAACATAATAATGTTGATAAAAATAAAGTGACACAATGAATACATTATATTGAATTTAAAAGGCTACAAATAATAAAAATATACCTGTATATAAAAATCGAATCGAGTAAATTTACTTTTTGAATTATTGGAATTAATTAAATATGTTATACAATTTAAAAAAAACAATCATAATATAATAAAAATTGAAAATAATTCAATAAAAACTAAGTTTACCTTTAAATTTACTAATTATTGAATTATTTTTTTTTAAAAAGCTTAAAAAAAAAAAGAACATTCCAATAAAAACTAAATCAAAGTCACGCTAACACGCTAACATAGACGAGGCGTTCAGGGACACGCGTACCTTCTCCTGGTAGAGCAGCCAGCCGTGGGTCTGCAGGTTGCGGTTCACGGACGACGGGTGGACCTGAGCTCGGCCCTGAGGCGTCTCCACCGTGCAGACCAGCTTCTCCAGGACGTCCACGGACTTGGTGCACAGAACCCGAGCCACGCTGTCGTAGAGTCCGGCCGTCAGCGCCGCGTTCAGGACCGACATCAGAGGCTTGGACAGGACCGCCGTCTGGGTCCTGGAGCGCGAGGAGCTGAAACCCACCTGCTCCATCATCTTCATCAGGTCGTGCTTGACGTCCTGCAGGGTCAGACCAGTTCAAGGACAGACACCAGACGAGACTTGATGGTTCTTCACCTCGATGGTCATCAGAGCCGTTCGGTTCAGGAAGTGTTTTCTACAGAAGCTCGATTCTGCCTTTTGACCCTCGATCCTCGAGTTCCTCCACCTGTGACGTCACAACACAGTTTTACTCCGCGAGGATCCTTAGTCAGGAGTAATACTACAGTCTTGAGGAGTAATACTATACAGCCCTGAGGAGTAATAATGCAGAGTCTTGAGGAGTAATACTACAGAGTCTTGAGGAGTAACACTACAGAGTCTTGAGTATTAATACTACAGAGTCTTGAGTATTAATACTACAGAGCCCTGAGGAGTAATACTACAGAGTCTTGAGGAGTAACACTACAGAGTCTTGAGTATTAATACTACAGTCTTGAGTATTAATACTACAGAGCCCTGAGGAGTAATACTACAGAGTCTTGAGGAGTAATACTACAGAGTCTTGAGTATTAATACTACTGAGTCTTGGGGAGTAATACTACGGAGCCCTGAGGAGTAATACTACAGAGTTTAGAGTATTAATACTACAGAGCCCTTAGGAGTAAAACTACAGAGTCTTGAGTATTAATACTACAGAGCCCTGAGGAGTAATACTACAGAGTCTTGAGGAGTAATACTACAGAGTCTTGAGGATTAATACTACAGAGTCTTGGGGAGTAATACTACGGAGCCCTGAGGAGTAATACTACAGAGTCTTGACTATTAATACTACAGAGTCTTGAGGAGTAATACTACAGAGTCTTGAGTATTAATACCACAGAGTCTTGGGGAGTAATACTACGGAGCCCTGAGGAGTAATACTACAGAGTCTTGACTATTAATACTACAGAGTCTTGAGTATTAATACTACAGAGTCTTGAGTATTAATACTACAGAGCCCTGAGGAGTAATACTACAGAGTCTTGAGGAGTAACACTACAGAGTCTTGAGTATTAATACTACAGAGTCTTGAGTATTAATACTACAGAGCCCTGAGGAGTAATACTACAGAGTCTTGAGGAGTAATACTACAGAGTCTTGAGTATTAATACTACTGAGTCTTGGGGAGTAATACTACGGAGCCCTGAGGAGTAATACTACAGAGTTTAGAGTATTAATACTACAGAGCCCTTAGGAGTAAAACTACAGAGTCTTGAGTATTAATACTACAGAGCCCTGAGGAGTAATACTACAGAGTCTTGAGGAGTAATACTACAGAGTCTTGAGGATTAATACTACAGAGTCTTGGGGAGTAATACTACGGAGCCCTGAGGAGTAATACTACAGAGTCTTGACTATTAATACTACAGAGTCTTGAGGAGTAATACTACAGAGTCTTGAGTATTAATACCACAGAGTTTAGAGTATTAATACTACAGAGCCCTGAGGAGTAAAACTACAGAGTCTTGAGGAGTAATACTACAGAGTCTTGAGGAGTAACACTACAGAGTCTTGAGTATTAATACTACAGAGTCTTGAGTATTAATACTACAGAGCCCTGAGGAGTAATACTACAGAGTCTTGAGGAGTAATACTACAGAGTCTTGAGTATTAATACTACTGAGTCTTGGGGAGTAATACTACGGAGCCCTGAGGAGTAATACTACAGAGTTTAGAGTATTAATACTACAGAGCCCTTAGGAGTAAAACTACAGAGTCTTGAGTATTAATACTACAGAGCCCTGAGGAGTAATACTACAGAGTCTTGAGGAGTAATACTACAGAGTCTTGAGGATTAATACTACAGAGTCTTGGGGAGTAATACTACGGAGCCCTGAGGAGTAATACTACAGAGTCTTGACTATTAATACTACAGAGTCTTGAGGAGTAATACTACAGAGTCTTGAGTATTAATACCACAGAGTTTAGAGTATTAATACTACAGAGCCCTGAGGAGTAAAACTACAGAGTCTTGAGGAGTAATACTACAGAGTCTTGAGGAGTAACACTACAGAGTCTTGAGTATTAATACTACAGAGTCTTGAGTATTAATACTACAGAGCCCTGAGGAGTAATACTACAGAGTCTTGGGGAGTAATACTACGGAGCCCTGAGGAGTAATACTACAGAGTCTTGACTATTAATACTACAGAGTCTTGAGGATTAATACTACAGAGCCCTGAGGAGTAATACTACAGAGTCTCGAGTATTAATACTACAGAGTCTTGAGGATTAATACTAAAGGGCCCTGAGGAGTAATACTACAGAGTCTTGACTATTAATACTACAGAGTCTTGAGGATTAATACTACAGAGCCCTGAGGATTAATACTACAGAGCCCTGAGGAGTAATACTACAGAGTCTTGACTATTAATACTACAGAGTCTTGAGGATTAATACAACAGAGCCCTGAGGAGTAATACTAGGAAGACTTGGGCTAATACTTACTGTATGTGACTCATAAAGTAATACTGAAGAGACACAAGGAGTAATAATACGGAGACTCATGGAGTAATCATTAAGTAATACTATATTAAGTAATACTCATTAAGTCATACTAAAGAGACTTGTGGAGAACTGCTACAGAGTTTATAATATGCAGACTCATGGAGTAATACTATAGAGACTCGCGGAGCAATACTACAAAGACTTGTGGAGTAATACTATGAAGACTCACGGAGTAATACTACAAAGACTTGTGGAGTAATACTACGAAGGCTCATGGAGTAATACTAAGAAGACTCACACAGTTATACTATGAAGACTCGCTGAGTAATACTACAAAGGCTCGCGGAGTTATATTATTAAGACTTGTGGAGTAATACTACGAAGACTGGTGGAGTACTACTACAAAGACTTGTTGAGTAATACTTACTACCGAGTTTACCAAAGTCGTACTTAAACATTTTGACAGAATGTGTAACGCATCCAATCGGTTCAAGTACAAACAGAATGAATACATGATAAATACACAAGAATACAGTACACATGGATACTCACCCCACATAGGCAGAGTAGATGGTCAGGTGGTCAGAGTTAGCGACGGCCAGAGCAGCTTTAGCCAGATTAGCTTCTTCCTTCCGGTTCATGGGCGTCGAGAACGGCGACTTCTCGGTGATGGCGGCTGCGATGGTGGCCTGAGAAACACCAGCGTCAGCCACACGAACGTAAGTAATAAGTAATAATACTAAGTAATAATACTAGAGACGCACGATGGGCTCCAGGCAGCCCAGGATGGCGCCGTAGATCAGCATCTTGCCGATCTTCACGTTGACGGGCAGGCAGGCCAGGTGGTGACCCAGGGCGGTGAGGAGGTGCTGGCTGGGGTGACACGCCCCGATCCTCCTCAGCAGGCTCACGGCGTTACTCACCGACTGAGGCTGAGGAGGATCCAGAGCTCGAGCCAGGAAGTCTTCAGGAGAACCGTACTGACATTTCTAGAGAGAAATAATGTTGCTACGGTTACGATGTTTTCTATGGGAGTAGATCAGTGACTTCGGAATATTGAACGTTAAATTCAATGTTGAATTTTGTATTAATTTATATATATATATATATATATATATATATATATAATATATATGTGAGTGTAGCCGAAGTGGGGAACCATACGGAGTAATACTACGTCTTTGTAGTAAGATGTATAGACTGTAGTATTACTCTTGCGGAGAAATACTAATATGAAGTAATAATAATAAAAATAACAGAGTTGGATATATTAATGTCAATTATTTTATTATTCAATATATTTTTACTTCCACCCTCTTAAGTACGACATAAAAATGTTGGTACGAGTATCAAATATAGTATTTAATAATATGTATTGTTGTTCTATTGTAATAATACAATATATATATATAATAATACAAAAACAAATGAAACTTTAAATATACAAATAACATACTTATAAAAAGATATTCAAGCTTTTTGATTATTTAAAAAATTAAATGAAATGTTAAACTATTCAACATTCTGAAGTCACTGATATACTTTAGTTTTCTGCTAAATAAACATTTTGACTGTATTTATAAATGTATTTTTACCATAATATGAAGACACAATTCTTCAAGCGGCACACGAAGAATCTCTGGAATGGAGTATTCCATGAAGGCATCGAACCTGAGGATGAATGAAGATGAAATAATGAAACAAAGGTGGATTTAACTGCATCGCACACGTTTTTTCATAACAATGAAATCCTGCGAGATCGCAGTGACGACTGAGGACGAGAGGATACAGTGAGTCCAGCAGCTTTTAAAGCTGATGTTTGGACATATTTTGGTTTGAAAATAAATGAAAGCAGTTACGACTTTGTCAAGAGTCATGTGGTCTGTAAATACTACAACACCAGAGTCAAGTACTGGACAATACTACACATATATACTTGTTACTACACTATCACAACACCAGTCAAGTACTGGACAATACTACACATATATACTTGTTACTACACTATCACAACACCAGAGTCAAGTACTGGACAATACTACACATATATACTTGTTACTACACTATCACAACACCAGAGTCAAGTACTGGACAATACTATACATATATACTTGTTACTACACCATCACAACACCAGAGTCAAGTACTGGACGATACTACACATATATACTTGTTACTACACTATCACAATATATCGTATCGTTGACCCTGTATCGTGATACTCATCATATGAACAGATTCTTGACCAAAATAAATCGAGGATCAAACGTTAAAACGATTCAAACCTGAATTTAGGGTAAAGTCTGAAGCAGAAGCCGCTGCGAACCCGTCCTGCCCTTCCCTGCCTCTGGAGGGCGCTGGCTTTGGACACAAACGTCTCCACCAAGGAGCTCATTTGGCTGCTCTCGTGGTACCTGAACGCAACACCAGGGGGTTTGAGATGTTTCTTTGATATGCGAGCCGTGAGGTCACTTATGTTTTACTTGTTTTCCTTGGTCTTCCCGGTATCGATGACGAACACGACGTCAGGAATAGTCACGCCTGTTTCAGCGATGTTGGTCGACAAGACGATCTGAAGAAACATGTTTTAAACATTTGAATTAACCGTCGTTGACAGATATTCATTAAAAACTACATTTTTGATTAAATTCATCTACTTTATTCATCTAAATGATCAATAAACATCTTTTAAAGATATGGAAAAGAACAGTTTTTCTACAACAGTGGCGTCAAACTTTATCCGCCAAAGTTTTTGTAGTCGAGGTCATCGTTTAAACCAGTATTTTAATTAAAATGTTGTTTTTTAGGCATTTAATTATTTTATTTTTTTGACTGATTGATTATATGATTCATTTCTATATTGAAAGTTTGAATTTGTTTTATACAAATATTATTTGAATATATCTTTTATAAAAAAAATCTGAAGTCATACAAAAATTAAATATATTATTTTAATTGATAAGATTATTTTTTATTTATATTAGAATAACAATATTGAATGTGGATATAATGCTATTATATATATATATATATATATATATATATATATATATATATTTTTTAAATTGATTTCAATAGTTTATTTATTTAATGGTTGAATTTATTTTTATTGAGTATTTGTTTTTTAGGCATCATATTCTTTTTAAAAATAATTAAATTGATCATTTTCTATATTAAGAGGTTTAAATAGTTTTATATTATAAATAATTTGTTTAATAAAATGTTAATGTTGGTTCGAGAGAGTTCGATATATTAATTCCAATTATTTTATTCAATATTTTTTTATTTGCACCCTGTTTAATAAAAATGTTTGCACAAAATATAAAATATTTTATTTAACGACAAATATTTTTGTTTTATTGGAATTACAATATCTGTGTTTAAAAAAAGATATTCGAATTAAATTATTCAAAAGACAAAAACAAATGAAACTTTAAATTTACAAATAACATTAGTAAACTATACTTTAGAAAATATTCAAGCTTTTTATTCAGAAATTATTTTATTTAATTATTCAAAATAAAAAAAATCTAAATGTAATATATTATTTAAATGGATAGGAATTGAAGATGATTAAATTATTTTTTGATTAACATTAGAACTACAATATCAAACTTTAAAGTGAAATATAGACTTATTTTTATTCAATCATTAAATGGAAAATTAATTAAATATTTCAATACACAAATATTTAATAAAAACAAAATAGAAATTATTATTATTACGTTATTGTTGAGGTTTTTTAAGTCTAACGTGTCAGCAGTACCTTCCTGACACCAGCAGGGGGCACTGTGAAGGCTGCAGCCTGATCCTTGGACGAGAGCGTGGAGTGAAGAGCAACAACTCTGTACCTGCAGGAGAGACAAGAACCAGGATGAGAACAAAAACATAATATTTCATGTGGATTCTAACAACGTGACAACACCTGCTTTTGTCTCTGAACCTCTTGTCAGAGGTCAGGAGGTCGAGCAGCTGCTGGATGTGAGCCAGACCAGGTAGGAAGACCAGGACGGCTCCGTTCAACTCCGCGAACTGTGGAGACTTATCTTCAGGAGAAACAAACAGAGTCAGTTCTACTCGACATCTCCATGCGTTCCATCAGGTTCACCTAGATAGTCCACCAGGTCCACCAGCAGGTCCATGTTGATCTTATTGGGGTTCATGTACTGGAGAACCTGTCGGGTCCTGCTGCTGAAGTGGTCCAGGTCCGGCCCGAGATCCCAGCCTGCGGTGGAGTCTCTGAGGATCACGTCCTGGAGAAGTTTTGAAACGTCTTCATCTAGAGTCACTCAGAGTCTTCTGGAGATGAAGTACCTGGTGCTGCGCCGTCTTTCCACCTCTCTGGGTGACGGCGACGCTGACCTCCTCCTCCTCCTCCACGATCCTCTGGCAGTACTCGGAGTCCTTCTCCAGGACGTACCCCGTCTGCTCCACGATGTCCTCCAGATGAAAGACCTGGAGAAACGAGGAGGATCAGGTCCAGGCAGGAGGAGGGGGACGGAGAGGACTCACCTCCACGGGGAAGGTCCTGCCGGGGATGTTGAGGACCGGACAGCGGTTGAAGTAGTTGGAGAACTTGTTGCAGTCGACGGTGGCGCTCATGAGGATCAGCTGCAGGTCCGACCGCCTCAGAACCACGTCCTTGAGGATGGTGAGCAGGAAGTCGGACTGGACGCTTCGTTCGTGGACCTGAGGGAGGAAGATTGTTGTTTTTTTTATAGTGATAGTGTAGTAACAAGTATATATGTGTAGTATTGTCGAGTACTTGACTCTGGTGTTGTGATAGTGTAGTAACAAGTATATATGTGTAGTATTGTCGAGTACTTGACTCTGGTGTTGTGATAGTGTAGTAACAAGTATATATGTGTAGTATTGTCGAGTACTTGACTCTGGTGTTGTGATAGTGTAGTAACAAGTATATGTGTGTAGTATTGTCGAGTACTTGACTCTGGTGTTGTGATAGTGTAGTAACAAGTATATATGTGTAGTATTGTCCAGTACTTGACTCTGGTGTTGTGATAGTGTAGTAACATGTATATATGTGTAGTATTGTCGAGTACTTGACTCTGGTGTTGTGATAGTGTAGTAACAAGTATATATGTGTAGTATTGTCGAGTACTTGACTCTGGTGTTGTGATAGTGTAGTAACATGTATATATGTGTAGTATTGTCGAGTACTTGACTCTGGTGTTGTGATAGTGTAGTAACAAGTATATATGTGTAGTATTGTCGAGTACTTGACTCTGGTGTTGTGATAGTGTAGTAACAAGTATACATGTGTAGTATTGTCCAGTACTTGACTCTGGTGTTGTGATAGTGTAGTAACAAGTATATATGTGTAGTATTGTTGAGTACTTGACTCTGGTGTTGTGATAGTGTAGTAACAAGTATATATGTGTAGTATTGTCGAGTACTTGACTCTGGTGTTGTGATAGTGTAGTAACAAGTATACATGTGTAGTATTGTCCAGTACTTGACTCTGGTGTTGTGATAGTGTAGTAACAAGTATATATGTGTAGTATTGTTGAGTACTTGACTCTGGTGTTGTGATAGTGTAGTAACAAGTATATATGTGTAGTATTGTCCAGTACTTGACTCTGGTGTTGTAGTATTTACAGACCACATGACTCTTGACAAAGTCGTAACTACTTTCATTTGTTTTCAAACCAAAATATGTCCAAACATCAGCTTTAAAAGCTGCTGGTTTCACAGTATCCTCTCGTCCTCAGTAATCGCCGGGATCTCATGGGATTTTAATGATCCTATAGCCGCGGAGGCTACCATCTACTGGCTGGAAGTTCAATTGCAACAACAAAAAATGAACAAACGCTATAAAAAGGTAAATGTTAATTGTAAATGCAAAATAAAAATAATTCTATATTGAAATATAAACCATAAAATAACTACAATTTAAAAAAAAACTAAAAAAAACGTAATCTTTTTATTTGTTGTATAAATGAAAAGGAATATCGCAATTTTTAAGTGTATCTATATTTTGTTACGCTCATGGTTGACATACACAGTACTACATATATTAAATATATTATGCAGGAGTCAGGAACTGCAAATATTCTTGTCACTGATCGAACCGAACTCAGTGCGAGACAATAACTACAACAGCGCAGTGAGGTATTTCGATCCTTCAGGTTTTTAACTGCAAATCGATTACTAATTATAACGTACAACTGTACAATGCAATACAAACATTCGAGTTCCGAAATAATTCACTTTTCAAGTCAATTATTCATCTATGTTGCCATGTCAAAGGTGATTGGTTGGCTGGGCGGCAAAGCATCATGGGAGCCGTTAAGGTCAATACTACTGAGAGAGTCGTTGAGAGGGAGGAGACGTCATATGTTGAGTTTATATAACTTTAAATACATGTTGATGTTTTGACGTAACCTGGACGATAAGCGAGCGATCACGTGACACCGAACAATGGTTACCTCGTCCACGATGATGTGCGTCAGAGAACTGAGGTGTCGGTCGTGCTGCAGTTTCCTCAGCAGAACTCCAGTGGTGCAGTACAGCAGGCGGGTCCACTCGCCCGACTGGTTCTCCATCCTGATCTGGTATCCACACAGTGACGTCTGCCAAACAATCTCCCCGTCAGACCCAGAATCACACTAACCACGGAGTTTTAACCTTCTGACCTTCGACCCCGGGCCATCCTCGCAGCCCAGCTCCTGGCTGACCCGGCTGGCCAGGCTCATGGCGGAGATCCTCCTGGGCTGGGTCACCACGATGCTGCAGGGCCGCGGCCCCCCGCCGCCGGCGCCGCTCAGGAGCTCCTCCAGGAGGAAGTGAGGGATCTGGGTGCTCTTGCCGCTGCCGGTCTCTCCGGCCACCACCACCACCCGGTGCTGCCGCAGACACTCCAGGATCCGCCGCCGGTGCTGGAAGACCGGGAGCTGCTCCCGCTCGGCCTGGAGGGTTCAGACGCTGGTTCAGCTCCACGGAAATATGATGACGACACGTTCTACGACTCGACCGCACGAGGAGATGAAACCTGTCGCTGGTCAAACTGAACGTGATTTCACCGACTTTTAACAGGAAAGACGAGTCTGACTCTGACGTCAATGATCCGTTTCTTATCTTATCTTATCTTAAACATATGGAAGTTTATCAGTGTCAAGAACATTGACTTGTTTAAAATTTAGAATCTCTACATTTTTATGGAAATGTTGAGTATTTCATTGTTTTTTTTAAATAAAAGAATGTAATGTAAATGTAAATTAAAAGGTTAAGTTTGTTTTTTAAAACATTTTAATATTTTTAAAATTAATTTAGTTTTTTTACACCGAGTATCAAATGTTTACACAATATTCTAATTTAAATAAAAAAAATAATTAAAAAAAAACAACATATTCTTCATTGATATTCTAATTCCATTAATTCAAAAATAAATGTTCTAAATTCAATATTTTTTAATTCATTGTCTTTTTAAATTCAATATAAAAATGTAGTTATAATACTTCCATTAGACAAAACCAACAGAGTACTTGGTTGAACATGTCATGTGATCATCTGCACGTCGCATGATTGGCTGAGAGCTCGATCCAGTAGCTCGGTACTCTATTGGTTTTTGTCTGGTGACTCTATTATACTACATTTTATTGTTGAATTAATAATACTACGAATTAAAAAATATTGAGCTAAGAACTTTTTTTTTGAATGAATGGAATTAGAATATCAAACTATGTATAATTTTTTTTCCAATTTATTTATTATTATTATATATTTTCTAATTTTATTATATATAAATTACTAAATTAAATTGATTAAAAAAAAGTAATTCAATGCTTAAAAATATATATATATTTCAAATAAAAAAAGACTCAATGCAATATAACACAAGCTTTGCGATATTTAAAATAATTATTCATTCTATTTATACTATCTTGCACTATTTTTTACTTATTCATATTTATACCTTATTTTTATATACATTCATTCTATGATGCGTTTTTTAACGGTTGCCAAGCAACGAAATTCTGTTTCACTGCAGTGTTTTTCTGCGCAATGACAATAAAAGGAAGTCCAAGTCCAAGTCCAAGTCCAAGTCCAAGTCCAAGTCCAACACTCGATGACGACACTGATCCATATAAACGTTGTCCGAACATTAACTTGAGCATGAATCCACCTGGACGTCAAGACCTAAAATGATTGACAGACCAGCCTCCACGAGCTTCTACCTGCAGCTTCTTGGCGAGACCGGAAGACTTGGACTTCAGCAGGAGGTCCCGGGCGGCGTCCAGCGCTCCTTCCCTCTCCCTCCTGGCTCCTCTCTTCTCACACTCGGGCTGCTGGTCCCGGAGCTCCAGGGTGGCCAGGCTCTCCCAGGACTCCTCGGGCTCGTCCTGGTCCTGGCGCTCCTGCTGGACCGGGCCGCCGTCGTCGTCGTCGTCGGACTCGTGGCTCTGGTTCTGCTGCTGCTGTTTGAGCCGAGTCAGGAGTCTGGAGATGAACTGGTCTCTGGGTTTGTTGGCTGCGATGCGAGTCTGGTCCTGTTTCTGCTGCTCGTTGTCTCTCCACTCCAGCCAGACGTCCCTGTAGGTCGGAGGCAGCAGCTGATGGACCGACTGACAGCAGAGGGAAGTCAGTTAGTTAGTTAGTTAGTTAGTAACTAATAGTTAGCTGTAAAGATGTTTCTAGACCAGGGTCACAAAGCGCTTAAACGATTAAAAAAAATACACAGTTAAAATATATACTTTAAAAGATCAAGACACATAAGACAAAGGAGTCTCAGAATATGAGGGAAAAGCAAAAATACGTTTTTAAGGATCGTAGAAATGTGAGTTCTTCTACTAGAGCAGCTCAGAATTCTGGCTGCAGAGTTTTGTATGAACTGCAGGCGAGACGATCCTTCTGGTTTAGACACTAAATAAACTGTTATAATAGTGTAAACGACACAAACACATGGATTATAATAGAGAAGAGATTTTAAAAAATATCCTTAATATGATGAGAAAGTAAATTGGTTCCAACAAAATGTTAAATGGTAACAATTTAACATTTACAATTTTTTTATTGTATTTTTAAGCTTAAAATAATTTAACCCAATCATTTGTATATTAAACGCTCTGAATACTTTTGATATTTTCCCGTGTCACGATTACATCCAACGTTTATTCATACACTTTAAAAGGCTCTTAACTTAATTAATATTGAATTTTTGAACATTTATTGTTTAAATATGAAACTGTGTAAAAAAGAAATCATTAATTTTGACAATATTTAATTCAATTATTAAAAAAAAAACTAACTAATTGAACATTTCAATATAGAACTGATTTTATTTAATTACTGTATACAAAAAAAAATAATGTAAAAACAACAAAAGAAAAAAATTAACAAAATCGTATTGTGTTCTTCTATTTAATACAAGTAAGAAAAGTTTGTCATTTTATTGCATATTGTTGAACATAATACATTGAGATTTAGATTTAGATCACACAGGACATATTTAAATGCACGTATTCCAATCAAATATTTAAAACGATTTCTTGTTTTCAATTATCTTTACATTGATTTTGAGAGAAGATGATTTTGGCCTCTTGTGTGATTGAATTTGACACTTTTGATCGACATGATCAGTTTGACTCAGACCTGAGCGTACAAACTATTAACTCTTGTGTTGTCTCAGGGTCAAGGTGACCCAAAAGCCTGTAAACAAATGTGTTTGTGGTATCCCTTGTGTTGTCTCTGGGTCAAAGTGACCCGAAGGCCCTAAAACAAGTTTTCAAAAAATTAAATATTAGAAATGCTTTTTTAATAGTCGCAGCCAGGACTCAGAGCAGACGCACGTAACTGGACTAAAAACTATTTTATGTTAAAACCAACTTTTGGGTGAAATTGTCCATGACTTTAATACATTTTTTTTACGTGTTGTTTTTTGATTTTCCTCCATTTTAGTTGGTTTTCGAGTCGGTCTTAAATTTATTTTCAACTGGTATTAAATGAAGGTCTTCAATGCATCTTCCCTCCAGCTGTAGGCTCGCTGCATTCATTTTACAAGGAAGGTCAAGAAGGTCTACGCCTGATTGTCTCACCTGTCCCTTGACGAGGCTGTAGAGAGCCAGGGTGGCTCCCAGGTGTTGAGCCTGCATGCCGTCTTCGGTCAGGATGGACGGACACACCTCCAGGACGTCCTCCGGCCTCTGAACCCTCACTCTGGAGGCAAGAGAGTCGACGACAAGTTTAGCTTTTAACGTCCGTTGGTTAGAAAAATGTCACTTCTGGATCTATACCCTTGAAAAAGTACCTACGAAATTTTGATTTACAAAAACAACAGTTATTTGCCCAACCTAAAACTCCCAAAATGCCTTTGGGTTTTTAACATGTTGTTGATGACTATACGCTCTATTTTACCCTGACACGCACGACCATACTTTACAAAACCCTTGTCGTTTGTGTAGTTTGTGTATTGTGTACTTTATCTTGGCATCTCAGATAATTTCAAGAAACCATGACGACAACTAGATTAAAACCTCACCGTCTTCAGAGCATTTTTAGTAATAGTGACCCGAAATAAACCTGAAAACATCTCAATGTGCTTTGCCGCCCAGCCAACCAATCACAAATGTTGATCCCTATCCTTTTTTTTCCAGGTACATGTTACTGGTTTCTTTGGAAACACAATGAATATTTATACAGAACTAGTACCACCTTATAAAGTTGTTCCCCGTTTGAAATCTGGGCGAACGAGAGGTTACGAGAGTCCATTATGATGTAATAATAGCTTCACTCCTCCAGCTGTAATCACACCCCGCTTTGTTTATACAACGAGTCCCTTGGAGGTGGAGAGTTCCGAGGATAGATGACTTGCAGTGACCAACCTCCAAGCTTGACCAATCACAGCAGAGTGGGCGTGGTTATGTGTCAACAAGATTTAATCTCCAGAACAACAGTGAAAAGTGTTTTCAGTGGGCGGAGCTTAAGATCATTTTCTAATGTCAATGTTTCAATGAAAAGAGAGTTTTGTACAAACACACACTGATGATACAATAGAGTCACACATCACAACAACACACACACACTGATGATACAATAGAGTCACACATCACAACAACACACACACACTGATGGAACAATAGAGTCACACATCACAACAACACACACACACACACACTGATGATACAATAGAGTCCAACATCACAACAACACACACACACACTTTAGTTGAATGTATGTGTGTAACTGTTTCAATAGTGTGTAGAAAACAAGTGACCAAAACAACTAGTCGTTTCCTCTTTTCCCCAGATTCAAAATACTGTCACAATGCGAGTACATGAAGAACAAAGTACCTGCACTTCCAATATTTGCCGGCGGCGACCTTGTGAAACGCCGGGGCAGGACTCTTGGGCAAGTTTTTCCTCACCCAGTCGATGAGGAACTGTTTGGGAGACTTTCCTGTCCAGCTGCGAGCCGTGTAGTCGAAGTTACGAATATCTTTGGGTTCGTTCTTCTTCACAACTGAGAGCAGAAAAGATGATGATGTCAATATTTCAATGAAGAGTTTTGTACAAACACACACTGATGATACAATAGAGTCACACATCACAACAACACACACACACTGATGATACAATAGAGTCACATCACAACAAACACACACACACTGATGATACAATAGAGTCACACATTACAACAACACACACACACTGATGATACAATAGAGTCACATCACAACAAACACACACACACTGATGATACAATAGAGTCACATCACAACAACACACACACACTGATGATACAATAGAGTCACACATCACAACAACACACACACACTGATGATACAATAGAGTCACACATCACAACAACACACACACACTGATGATACAATAGAGTCACACATCACAACAACACACACACACTGATGATACAATAGAGTCACACACACACACACACACACACACACACACACACTTGAACTGCACCTTTCTCAGCAGGAAGCTGCTTTTCCGGTTGTTCGAACAACTTGAATCCAAGAACTTCTTTTTCCTCCTTGACTGGCGTCACTGTCTTGTCTTTCTGAGGCACGTCCAGCACTTTTATGGCCGAGTTGAACACAGGGTGAGACTCCAGTTGCTTCATTTCTGTGGACAGATCAGCATACGATTGAAAATCACCCCAAAACTTCAGGGTGTGAATCCACACCTTGCTGAATGACCCGGATCCGATCCTGTGCCGTCCTCTGGCCCAGTTTGTCTGCTTTCGCTTTGGCAGCCATCGCCATCTCTTTAGTGTCGTAGAGCTGAGCCGTGAGAATCAAATACCTGTCGTTCTAGGAAAGAAGCATTAGAGGAGGATTTACACACAAACGTTCAGGAGTTCGATTCATGCTAAATATTAGAGGTGGAAGAAAATACTGATACACTTGAATATTACAATTAGTTTTTTCGATACCTTAAAGATTATAATGCGTTTGTGTCTTCTTGTTTAGATTATTATAACAGTTTATTTAGTGTCTAAACCAGAAGGATGTGTCTCGCCTGCAGTTCATACTAAACTCTGCAGCCAGAATTCTGAGCCGCTCTAGTAGAAGAACTCACATTTCTCCTTCAAACTCTTCACTGGCTGCTCTAGTAGAAGAACTCACATTTCTCCTTCAAACTCTTCACTGGCTGCTCTAGTAGAAGAACTCACATTTCTCCTTCAAACTCTTCACTGGCTGCTCTAGTAGAAGAACTCACATTTCTCCTTCAAACTCTTCCCTGGCTGCCAGTTTCTTTCAGGATCATTTTAAAATTCTGGTTCTTACTTTCAGACAACAACATCTTAAGAAACTTGTATTTGTGCTTTTCCCTGATTCTTTGAGAATCGTGTTTTTGTCTCAGTGTTATCTTCACCTTTTAAGCATAGATTTTATTGAGTATTGTTTTTGATTGTTTAAGCGCCTTGAGACCCTGGTCTAGAAAGATCTTTACAGATAATAATTACTTACTTAAAAGATATTTAACACCACTGTATCAATGTTTTTTCTCTTTTTTGCAATCGTATTTTATGTTTATTAGAGTTCTATCTATAGAAGTTCTATCTCTCCATCTATAAAATAATTAAATTATTTTTATTTAGGTCCGTCTGAGGACGAGAGGATACAGTGACTCCTGCAGCTTTTAAAGCTGATGTTTGGACATATTTAAAACAAATGAAAGCAGTTACGACTTCGTCAAGAGTCATGTGGTCTGTAAATACTACAACACATTGATATTTTAATGTAATTTTGTACGAATAAATGTTTGTTAAATATTGAATCAATGACAATTTAATATGCATCATAAAATGACTACAATTAAGTATTAATAAAATGTGAAAAATGTCGAATATAATTCGTTGTCACATCGGTTTTATGTATAAAACTTTTTTTTTTTTTAATCAAAAATAAATACAAATGTTAAATCGTTAAACTTAATAATAAGCAAACAAAAATAATTATAGTATAAATAAAATAATAATAATATGATGAGATAATAAAAAAGAAGTTTGACCCACGGGATCAAATTTGACATCAAGTTCCGGGTTGTGTTCTGAAGTCTTCCCTCGTTCCTCCTCTTCATCATCATCATCATCATCATCACTGCTCTGCTCTGCGTAGCGTAAGATCCAGTCCTTCATAGTCGCCGCCTCGTCCTTGGCCGAGACCTGAAGGTCGACACGAGACTCAAGTCTTGACTCTCTGGACCTCTTGTGGTCAGAAGAACAAACCTTCGTGGTCTCTTTGCTCGGAGCGCTCGGAGGTCTCGGGTCGTTGTGGGTCGCGGCGGTCTTCTGCTCGACCGGGGTTTGGAACTTGGGCCGACTCTTCTGGCTCTCCTCCTGCATCTGCTGGGTGAATCCTTCCGGCAGCTCCTCTGGACAAGAAGATTTTTCTTTAAGAAATCGTCGGCGAGCAAATCGTTTTTTTAAGAGCGATCTCACCGTCGTTGAGGTTCAGACACAACCAGTCGAGCGCAGAGTGAAGGTCTCCGCCGTACAGAACGCTGCTCTTCATGGACTCCTCGATGTGTTCCCTTTTGAACTTGAACTTCTCCAGCGCCGTGTACAAGTCCTGCGAAGACGACAAGACAATCCTGAGGTTTACACGAACACCGATGATGAAGATGATGATTCTTTTACCAGCAGTTTCTTGTTGGTCAGTCGTCCTGACACAGGACCTTTGTCTCCGTTCTCCTGCCTGAAGTCATTGATGAGTTTGATGATCTTCTTCTCCAAGTCAGCCTGGATGGCAACCTGTGTTTGACATTTTAAAACTCATTTTTATTTAGCAATTGATCTCACATTGATGTCCTTAAAGTTTACTTACTATGGGATTCTGATATTCCTGTATTTATTGCTTAAATTAATCCCTTAATAATATCTTATACATATAATATCCCTTTTGTAATCCATGCTTTTTTATCTTCTCTTCTGGACGATTGTAACGGTTTATTTTGGTCTAAACAAGAAGGATTTGTCTCGTCTGCAGTTCATACAAAACTCAGAATTCTGAGCCGCTCTAGTAGAAGAACTCACATTTCTCCTTCCATCTCTTCACTGGCTGCCAGTTTCTTTCAGGATCATTTTAAAATTCTGGTTCTTACTTTCAGATCTATTCATGGTCAGACCTTCCATCAGTGATCTGATCCAGACTTACACCCCAGCTCGGGCTCTGAGGTCTGTGGATCAGAATCTACTGATGGTTCCTGAACTTCCGGACCAGAGGAGAGAAATCCTTCCAGACTGTTGCTCCTAAGCTTTGGAACCATCTCTGTGTTTGATGATCTACTGACTCCTTCAAGAAACATCTGTGTTTGATGATCTACTGACTCCTTCAAGAAACATCTCTGTGTTTGATGATCTACTGACTCCTTCAAGAAACATCTCTGTGTTTGATGATCTACTGACTCCTTCAAGAAACATCTGTGTTTGATGATCTACTGACTCCTTCAAGAAACATCTGTGTTTGATGATCTACTGACTCCTTCAAGAAACATCTGTGTTTGATGATCTACTGACTCCTTCAAGAAACATCTGTGTTTGATGATCTACTGACTCCTTCAAGAAACATCTGTGTTTGATGATCTACTGACTCCTTCAAGAAACATCTGAGTTTGATGATCTACTGACTCCTTCAAGAAACATCTGAGTTTGATGATCTACTGACTCCTTCAAGAAACATCTCAAGACACTTTTATTCCTGCAAGCTTTTCCCTGATTCTCTGAGACTCCTGTGTTGTTCTCAGTGTTGTCTTGACCTTTTAAAGATATATTTTATCTGGTATTGTTTTAATTGTTTAAGTGCTTTGTGACCCTGGTCTAGAAAAGCACTCTACAAATATTACTTACTTAATTTCTCTTCTTCTTTGATTTAAGTTTTTTATATGAAATCTCAACTAAGAACTGTTTAAAACAACCAATTATACCTGATTTAATATTCTCCTTATGTATCCACTTTTCATAGCAGCCGTTTTTAAGTCTAATTAAATGTTTAGTAATTAATTAGGTTCAATTTGATTTAAAAGCATCTGTACTGTGACCTTAAGTGTCTAGAAAGGCACCTTTAATTCAATGAATTATTATAAAAAATCAATATCATCTTTCAACAAACTGTGACTCGCTCACCTTCAGGATGGACTTGTCTGAAACACCTCCAGTGTCCACTTGAGCCGTGTTGGCAAGACTGTAGGTTTTTGGAGCTGTTGAAAAAGAAAGTTTACACAAAGATATTCTTCATAATCTTCAGGGAAATAAATCCAACAATATACAAAAAACACATGAAACTTTAAGTTTGATCCAGACAATTCAAGATATTATTAACGTACCTTTTATCATCTTTATCGCATTCATTTCCATTAATGAATTGATCTGATCTTTCACAGACTATGGGGGCAACTTTAGGCTCTTTATCTGTATTTATGTGGCCCTAATGAGGTCAAATTGTATTTATTATTGTGTAAAATTCAAATACAACTTTTTTTTACCGTTTTCTTTTCTTTGGCATTTTTGCGCAACAAAATAATTTGACCAAATATTGATGTCATATTGAGGAGAAAATGTTATATTTATTAGTTTCCTTTTTACAAAATGTTTAAACACATTTTATTAGCATAATTACGTTTATTAAAAGTTGATTTACAGTATAGTAATTCTTTAAAAATCCTACAATGTGGATTCCTGGATTTTTTTTCACATTCTGTCTCTCACAGTTGAAGTGTACCTATGATGACAATTACAGACTTCTGTCATCATTTTAAGTGGGAGAACTTGCACAATCGGTGACTAAATACTTTTTTGCCTCACTGTATATATATTTTTTTCTAACTGGCTTTGTTTGTTTGTATTTTTACATTTTAATTATAATGTTTTGCTCCTCTCCTTTGGCTCGACGGTCCCTCACAACAGTCACGGTAAATAATGTGGCCCCTGAGAAAAATGTCACTGCAAACCACTGATGAAAATGTAGAGGCTTTTCACTATAACACACTGTAACTCTGCTAATTTAATATGTAATTTATTCACTTTTTTTTTAATCACTTTTATATCACAAATGTCATTTGATTACTTTCACCTGCACAGACAACGTATCTGAGACATGGAGAGGTGAAGCTAAGGTCAGAGTGGAACATGTAGAAAAATGTGTCTTGTGATCCGTTTTGACAGCCAACTATTTTATTCTGTATTTATTATATATGCTCAATAAAAAGCTTTGTTTAAGACTTAGTCAAAAAATGTATTTGTCCTTTTTTTAAAGTACTTATTGATGTACTGAAAATGATTTGAGTAAAAATAAACAAGTTATTTCTATAAGTTCCTTGTTCATGTAGTGGCATATTAGGTTTGTTTTATATTGATTTGTTTCTTTACTTACTTGCTTGTTTACTTAGACTATCAAACAAAGTTTTTGTCATCATATTTTGGCTCTACGGCCCCTCAAAACATACACAATATTTAATGTGGCCCCGGAGGATATGTCACGTAGATAAACAACTACATCATTATTCTTCCTGTTTCCAAAACTTGTTATTTTTTAATCTTAATTCATCCTTATTTAATATTTCAACTTCACACGGACAGACTTGGTGAGTTGTAAACAATAATAATACTTTAATAATAGTCAGATGGATGCATAGAAATAATAATAATACATTTTAATAGGTGTAAAGGTGAAAAGTGTTCACTGAGGAAATGTTTAATCGCCAGTGTTTCAATAGTGAAGCAGAGATAGAGAGAAAAACAAAGTAATAATAGTAAATAAAACCTTTAGATTTGCTGTCTTTGGCAGGTTTGGCTTGTTTGGTGTTGAGCTCCACGCTGTTCCCGGCGGTACTTCCTCCTCCCGCCGGAGCCAGCGGCTGTTTCTTCTTCTTGCCTCCCATGTTGCTGTCAAACTATCTTTGATTTAAAACATAAAATGACATATAAGTGATGACGATCGTTCATTCAAATCCAAACCTAGAGCTTCATGTCCAGAGAATCTACTTCTTCGTCTGTCCGTGTTGTGAAGCTACTCTGCTGTGATGATGCACTAGCGCCACCTTCTGGAGTGGCGTGATAGTGAATATATATCGCACCAGGAGCGGGCGTTTCAAGTTCCTCAGGGGCCACTTATTTATGAAGGAGGATAAATTAGTTATGAATAAATAAATGTCAAAATGTATAATTGTTTTTTATAAATAAATGTATAAAAAAGTATAAATAGATGTCCAAAAAAATGTATAAATATGTAAAAAAAAAAATTGTATTAATGTATAAATAAATGTCAAAATTCATAATTTTTAATAAATAAATGTATAAATAGATGTACAAATAAATGTAAACATGTGTAACAACATGTATAAATGTATAAATAAATGTGTGGATAAATATCAATATGTCAAAATAAATTATTATATGTGTATACTATTATTAATACATTTTGACATGTATTTATACATAAGTCATTTCTCGTCCTTCATAGTTATATACTGTGAGTGTTATGAAGGACCGTAAAAGAAAGAAAGGGACAAACAAATTATTAAATATGATGGGGAAACTTAAAAATAAACAAATAAATAAAAGGAAATTCGAAAATAAGCTTTAGTTTTAATTATTTAATTATTATTATTTCATGTTTATATTCTGTAATGCCACCACAACACATTCTGTAATGACTGTATTCATGGGGCCCTCATGTGGTAAAATAATAAATACTTGTAAATATTGAAACACTTATGAAATGTGAGCAACGGTTTTATATTATATTATATCTATTTTAATATTCCTTCTAAATTTAAAATATATATCTTTTTTCGTTTCCTTTTTTGTTCTGATTTGAAAAAAAGTGCTTTAATCATATTTATATGTGTATATTACTGTAATAATCTACGATAGAATAATAATAATGTGATATTATTTAGCTTTATTATATGATGTCATGGCAAATAATTGCTCTTTCCTTTTAACTAATAACTTTTAACTCCTTTTTTTCGTCTGTTCTTTATTTGTCTAAAAAAAACCTTACTACAGCCACGGTATAAAAGTGGCCCCTGAGGAAATTTAATTTCCCATTTATGTTCTAATCGCAATTGAATATATTTTATATAAATTAAATGCCCAAACTCGCAGGTTCGCTTTCTTTTTTCGGACTGGGTCGGATTCCGTAGTTAAGCCACTACCGGTTCCGCCGCGTGTGTTTCTTCCCTCAACAAACATGGCGGACGCTTTCGGAGACGGACTGTTCAGCGTGTTTGACGACGAACAACAAACTACTTCAAACAAAAAACTACCCGTTGTTGCAGCACCAGAACTAAGGTATAAATGGCTAAAAAATATAACGTCAGCCTTTAAAACAATATCGTCTCCATCGCTTCATGTGTTCAGGCGAAGCAGCAGCAGCTACGTTGACATGCCCTCACTTCATTTTCCCTTTTATCTTCTATTCTAACAAGTTTTCATATTAATATGTTGTTTCTTTACCCGTTTTGTGGCACGATTTGTCTTTTTTGTAACGGCAACAGTCTGGTTCACTTGAGGATTTAAATGTAACGGTTACAAAACAAACCTTCGTGGCTTGTATTGGATCCGTTTTAACGGTTAACTGCGATCTAATGACAGTTTTTCTGGTTTTTGTTGTCATTATATGTAATAATATAAAGCTACAGTTCAAGCAGATCTGTCGCTTTTATTCAACACGGAGATGGAAAAGAAAAATCTTGAAAAATAAATGTATATATTACGTTCATACCAAATACTGAGTTGGATATCTACAATGTAAAGTTCAAGTTCTTTTTATTAAAGTAAAGTATGAAACTTAATATTTGTATGTATAAACTTGCAGATTTCTTTCAATGCGGTGGCGTTTAATCATTTTATTAACTTTTTCTTCTATCATTTTCAGCAAATCTGTTGGTAAAAATGGCACCGACAAGGATCCTGCTTCATCTGGAAGATCTAAAAGAGAAGCAGACAGCGATGGAGGAGAAGAGATCGTGTCGGGGAAGAAGCCTCGAAATGAAACCAACTCTGCCAATGAACTCAAGTGAGTAATAAATGCTTTTAAGGTTCCTAAATGCTGCTCGGTTTCTCATAGATGATTACAAGTTCTGAAAAGTTGCTGTAATTATTTTTTACTATTATTCATTTACTCAAATACAAGTAATGCATGGAACTGTGATCTCAAAAAGGGAAATAATTTAGTTAAAATTGTAAGTATTTTAATGGTTATTTACAAAGATCTTTCTAGACCAGGGTCACAAAGTGCTTTGTTGTGTTTTCAGTTTTATCTTGACCTTTAAAGTATATATTTTATTGAATATTGTTTTGATTGTTTAAGCGCTTTGTGACCCTGGTCTGGAAAAGCTCTATATAAATAAAAATCACTTACTTACAGTAAAAAAAACGATACACCGTTAAAATATATACTTTAAAAGATCAAGACAGAGAGGACAAACACAGGAGTCCTAGCACAAATAAGAATGACTTGAGATGTTTCTTGAAGGAGTCAGTAGATCATCAAACACAGATGTTTCTTGAAGGAGTCAGTAGATCATCAAACACAGATGTTTCTTGAAGGAGTCAGTAGATCATCAAACACAGATGTTTCTTGAAGGAGTCAGTAGATCATCAAACACAGATGTTTCTTGAAGGAGTCAGTAGATCATCAAACACAGATGTTTCTTGAAGGAGTTAGTAGATCATCAAACACAGATGTTTCTTGAAAGAGTCAGTAGATCATCAAACACAGAGATGGTTCCAAAGCTTAGGAGCAACAGTCTGGAAGGATTTTTCTCCTCTGGTCCTGAAGCGTGTTCAGGAACCATCAGTAGATTCTGATCCACAGACCTCAGAGCCCGAGCTGGGGTGTAAATCTGGATCAGATCAGTGATGGAAGGTCTGACCATGAATAGATCTGAAAGTAAGAACCTGAATTTTAAATTGATCCTGAAAGAAACTGGCAGCCAGTGAAGAGTTTTAAGGAGAAATGTGAGTTCTTCTACTAGAGCGGCTCAGAATTCTGGCTGCAGAGTTTTGTATGAACTGCAGGCGAGACACTTCCTTCTTGTTAAGACATGAAAATAAACTGTTACAATAGTTTAAACGACACAAACGCATGGATTACAAGCTCCAGATCATGTTGTGACAATTTCCTGAATTTAGAGATTTTTCTCAGTTGAAGGAAACAGTTTTTGGTCAGTTTTCTTCAGTGTTGAACTAGAGACATGTATTTGTCAAATACATCACCCAGGTTTCTCAGGCTCAGTTTGACAGACTGACCTAAGTCACCCAAGTACTGACTCAACCCTGGAACCTTATCATCAGGAGAAATAAACAGAGTTTACATTTTATCAACATATGGCTGCAAAGTGTTTTCAGTTACTGTTTTGATGTCTTCATTATTGTCGCTGACTCTTGCTTTTCTCTTCAGTTTGGCAGAGTTCATGCCTCAAGTGAAAGTGATTCCAGTTGAAACCGTGGAAGGATGTTCCCATGAGGTGATTAAAAGTCTTGCATTTGTATTATATATTTTCAAGTACGTATTCAAGTCCCTTGTCTTCTCCCAAAGGTGGCTCTGCCTTCTGCTGACGAATACAAACCAATGAGGCCACGAGTAGGAAAAGCAGCGAAGGTATTAAAAAAACTCCTTCCTGCTAGTGTTACCATTTACTGTAAACGTTTTTTCGTCTTTCAGGAATATCCATTTATTCTGGATCCGTTCCAGAGAGAAGCCATATTGTGTATCGACAACAACCAGTCGGTGCTCGTGTCTGCGCACACATCTGCCGGCAAGACTGTTTGTGCCGAGTGAGTATGATCTGCATGATCTTGACGCTTTTCTGAAAATAATGTTAAACGGTTAAAATAAAATAGTTCCAAGGATTATTCATTTGGCCGATCTCTGCAGAAAATATTGATGCACTTAAACATTGTGATGTATTTTTCTTTCTTTCACATTATCGATATTCAACAGCACTGTAACCAGTTTAAATTTTGTTTTTTAATTCTTTGGCTTTCAAATCACATTTTTATCGTAATTGTTTAAAATTATTTGATGTTTTCTCTAACAATTAACATGCAAGTATTTGGTGTGTTTGTTCATTTTTGTGTTGCAATTAACCTTCCAGCTGCTAGATGGCAGCAGTCATTCGTTCCTCAGCAGCTAAAGGAGCAATAAAATCCAGCGAGATCCTGGCGTTAACTGGGGACAAGAGGATACAGTGACTACATTAGCTTTTAAAGCTGTTGTTTAGAGATAGTTTTGTTTGAAAACAAATGAAAGCGGTTACGACTTTGTCAAGAGTCATGTGGTCTGTAAATACTGCAACACCAGAGTCAAGTACTGGACAATACTACACGTATATACTTGTTTCTACTCTATCACAACACCAGAGTCAAGTACTGGACAATACTACACGTATATACTTGTTTCTACTCTATCACAACACCAGAGTCAAGTACTGGACAATACTACACGTATATACTTGTTACTACTGTATCACAACACCAGAGTCAAGTACTGGACAATACTACACATATATACTTGTTTCTACTCTATCACAACACCAGAGTCAAGTACTGGACAATACTACACATATATACTTGTTTCTACTCTATCACAACACCAGAGTCAAGTACTGGACAATACTACACGTATATACTTGTTACTACTCTATCACAACACCAGAGTCAAGTACTGGACAATACTACACGTATATACTTGTTACTACTCTATCACAACACCAGAGTCAAGTACTGGACAATACTACACATATATCCTTGTTAATACACTATCACAACACCAGAGTCAAGTACTGGACAATACTACGCATATATACTTGTTAATACACTATCACAACACCAGAGTCAAGTACTGGACAATACTACACATGTATACTTGTTACTACAGTATCACAACACCAGAGTCAAGTACTGGACAATACTACACATGTATACTAGTTACTACACTATCACAACACCAGAGTCAAGTAATGGACAATACTACACATGTATACTTGTTACTACAGGATCACAACACCAGAGTCAAGTACTGGACAATACTACACATGTATACTTGTTACTACAGTATCACAACACCAGAGTCAAGTACTGGACAATACTACAGATGCATCCTTGTTCCTACAGTATTACTATAAACCATAATATATTGTATAGTTTACCCTGTATCGTGATACGTTTCTGCGTATTTTAAATGTTTTAATGGTCTTGATTGATGACTAATGACTCGATCCATCATTTTAAAGCACCTTAAGTCGAATCTCTCTCTCCGCAGATACGCCATCGCTCTGGCCCTGAGAGAGAAGCAGAGGGTGATCTTCACCAGCCCCATCAAAGCTCTGTCCAACCAGAAGTACCGAGAAATGTACGAGGAGTTCCAGGATGTGGGACTAATGACTGGAGACGTCACCATCAACCCCACCGCCTCCTGCCTGGTCATGACCACAGAGGTGACGTTTGTGTTACAAGAACCACCTCTTTTAAAGAATGACTGTCACTAAAGGATGACTTTCGTTTCAGATTCTGAGGAGCATGTTGTATCGAGGGTCTGAGATCATGAGAGAGGTGGGCTGGGTCGTGTTTGATGAGATTCACTACATGAGAGATGCAGGTGAGTTCGATTGGAGCCAATAGGATGTCCAACACTTGTCTTTGATAAAAGGTTTGATTCTGGATCCTTTGTTTTTCATTTAGAACGTGGCGTTGTGTGGGAAGAGACCATCATCCTGCTGCCAGATAATGTGCATTATGTGTTCCTGTCGGCCACCATCCCTAATGCCAAACAGTTCGCCGAGTGGATTTGTCATCTACACAAGCAGGTGAGCGGAAAATGATCCATTAGTAAACACTTTTAAGCACATTAACCTGAGCTGACGAGGGCTTGCGTCGGCTCAGGTGGAGTTTATTAAAGCATATGTTCACGTCCTGCAACAAACGGGCTTCTCGAAAAACTAAATAAAAAAGATTATATCATAGTGTATCAATTTTGCTATGTGTGTGTATATAAACTGTATATCTGATACAAGTATATACATTATATGGCTATTAATAATTCCATTATTCATCAGTATTACTTTTTTCTCTTTTCGCATCAAAAACGTACTTTTCTTGCTATTAGTTAAAGTTACTCGACTGTTGTTTTTTCTTCATTAAACTAATAATGCGTAGATGCTAATGTTTTCATTTCCATCAAAGTATTGAGAGAAGAAAGATACTTCGAACCAATTTTGAGCAGTCTATTTAAAAGTGCTTTGATAATTAATCAAATTATTCAACAAGTAGTATGTTTATTTATCTACGATCATTATCGTCTTTTGTTTTCATAATCGTTACGTGTTCACACAAGATTCCACTCTTCGTTCTCTGTAGTTTCACTTGGTTTTAACATGCAAGTCAATGAGATGGTCGTGGAAACTTTCCCCAATTTTCTGTCGGGACAGAAGGGCGGCTAAAAAACATCTTTAAAAATTATACATTTTAACTCTAGCACTTAAAATACAGAAAAACAGCAACAACTTTATTGACTTCTTGGAAAATATACAATTTAAAAGTCTAAATATTTAGATATATTGATGACAAACATACATGACGAAGCTCTCTCCTCCTCGACCCGTCTTTGTTTTTCCGTCTCTTCTGTCATCGACTTTACTTTTTAACGTAACGTTTATGTCACCAACACGCTTTTCTTGTCGAACCCTGGAGTGAAATATTTTATTTCATTCTGAATTGAATTGCTATAGTTTAATTTGTGTATAAATGAAATGCTGAAATGTAATTCCTGTGTGTATTCTAGAAGTAGAAGTGACCCCAACAGTAACTTTAAGCGCTTTTGTTTGCTGGTGAAACAAAAATATTTATTCCTAGATCTGATAAGGAAGTATATCAGTGCATTCAGAATATTCAACAGTTGAATTTAACATTTCAAATCAAAGTTTTGACATTTTTTTATTAACATATTTGATTATTTTAAATTCAATTTAAAAAAATATTAAACAAATTCAACCTTTGAATGTTAAAACTTTTGAATTAAATTGTTCTAAATAAAATGTTAAACGCTTTAAAAACATTTCACTAAAAGAAAAGCAAAGTTTCAACATTTTAAATGTTGAATTAAAGCTGACCTGACGGCTTGAAATTATTTTTTAAATTATTTAACTTTCTCTCCGTTTACCTGCAGCCCTGTCACGTCGTCTACACTGACTACCGTCCCACGCCGCTGCAGCACTACATTTTCCCAGCAGGTGGCGATGGACTCCACCTAGTGGTCGATGAGAACGTAAGTAGTCCTTCTGAAGTGGTTTAAACACATTAGTTTACAGTCGAATTTTTAAATCCATTAAAACCAACAAGATACGAGTTATCATAACAATTACAAACATCATAAAGTTAATGTTCCTCATGTCTCAGGGCGACTTCAGGGAGGACAACTTCAACACGGCCATGCAGGTCCTCAGAGACGCCGGGGACTCTGGAGGGGCCAACAGTGGCGGGAAGTGGAACCAGAAGGGGAGGAAAGGAGGAACTAAAGGTGCAACTTGAAAGGATTGAATGAAGTCCGATCAAAGGGTTTTTAAAAAACCAAGGTTTTTTTTCTCCAGGTCCGTCCAGCGTTTTCAAGATAGTCAAGATGATCATGGAGAGGAACTTCCAGCCGGTCATCATCTTCAGCTTCAGCAAGAAGGAGTGCGAGGCCTACGCGCTCCAGGTGTCCAAGCTGGACTTCAACACTGGTGAGTCTTTCTCTGCTGCAGCGAGACATGTTACCCTTGGCTCGTCCTCCTCGTAGTCGCAGGATAAATGATGGTAAATGTTTTCACAGCACAATTAGGAAAAATCACTGTTTGCTCAGACAGATGGTGAATTGTGCGAAGATTTATAAGGAATAGTTGCACCTTGTGTTAGTCGATCGTTTCATTTATTGGCCTCGGTTGGTCCGTGACCTTTGACATTTTTAGTCTTGATCCTATACAAGGGAAAACATTTGTTTCATCATTTGAATTTGACCAAAGCAGATTTAATTTTGGTGGTTTGTTAAACATATTTCTCACGGGTTCTGTTTTAAATGTATTTTGGTACTACCGTACAAGGCCCAGCAATGTCTGAGGACGAGAGGATAGAGTGAGTCCAGCAGCTTTTAAAGCTGATGTTTGGACATATTTTGGTTTGAAAACAAATGAAAGTAGTTACGACTTCGTCAAGAGTGATGTGGTCTGTAAATACTACAACACCAGAGTCAAGTACTGGACAATAATACACATATATACTTGTTACTACACTATCACAACACCAGAGTCAAGTACTGGACAATACTACACATATATTCTTGTTACTACACTATCACAACACCAGAGTCAAGTACTGGACAATACTACACATATATACTTGTTACTACACTATCACAACACCAGAGTCAAGTACTGGACAATAATACACATATATACTTGTTACTACACTATCACAACACCAGAGTCAAGTACTGGACAATACTACACATATATTCTTGTTACTACACTATCACAACACCAGAGTCAAGTACTGGACAATACTACACATATATTCTTGTTACTACACTATCACAACACCAGAGTCAAGTACTGGACAATACTACACATATATTCTTGTTACTACACTATCACAACACCAGAGTAAAGTACTGGACAATACTACACATATATACTTGTTACTACACAATCACAACACCAGAGTCAAGTACTGGACAATACTACACATATATACTTGTTACTACACTATCACAACACCAGAGTCAAGTACTCGACAATACTACACATATATACTTGTTACTACACTATCACAACACCAGAGTCAAGTACTCGACAATACTACGCATATATACTTGTTACTACAGTATCACAACACCAGAGTCAAGTACTGGACAATACTACACATATATACTTGTTACTACAGTATCACAACACCAGAGTCAAGTACTCGACAATACTACACATATATACTTGTGACTACACTATCACAACACCAGAGTATAATACTTGACAATACTACACATATATACTTGTTACTACACTATCACAACACCAGAGTCAAGTACTGGGCAATACTACACATATATACTTGTTACTACACTATCACTTTATATCTATATATATCTATATATATATATAGATATATATAGATATATATGCAGTGGTAGCCTAAGAAGGAGTTTTAAATGTGTGTATTGGCAAGTATATATATATATATATATATATATATACTTGCCAATACACACATCATCATAATATATATATATACTTGCCAATACACACATTTAAAACTCCTTCCTCTTAGGCTACCACTGCATATTATGATGAAATGAGATGAATTGAATGACAAATGAATGGATTTAAATAAAATATCATTAAGATATACTTATTTAACTTTTGAAGTATCTAAAAAACATGCCACAAGAATCCGAACAATATAACAAACGAGCATAAATAAAAAACATATGAAAGTGACATTTTTAATACAAGCAATAAAGGGGAAAAAACACAGTGAAAGACACGATGTCTCCTTCCTCTTTTGACTCAGCAAGTGTTTCTTTTTGAGTTGCAGTGTCTGCCATTTAAAAATAACATTCTATTAAGTCGTCTAAATTAAATTAAAAACAATCGTTTAACCCTATTTCGAACTCCTCATTAAAAACTGGTCCTTAAAAAGTGCTACAGCGAGATGAGTCGACGCAGATAATTGGTTTCATTCGTCAAGAGGATTGTGAAACCATCCAGATGTGGTCCAGTCACAACACACTCAGAACGTGTCCAGGGCCAAATGCAACTCGGATCTCGGTTCTAACTGAGTGTTTACTGATCAGTGGTCAGCCAAGGTCCGTTTGAACATTCATATGCAATTGAGTTTTGTTTAATTTGAGTCGGCCGGAGCGAGTCCCTGCCAACGAAAACTCACCAAATGAAGCGAACGAACACCATGATTATAATAAACGGTAGAAAAATATATAAATTTATCAGAGCTCGACTAATCCCGGTAAACGATCTCTCAATATTTGTTTTCGCTTAATTCCAGTGACCATCGAGTTCAATTTTGAAGCTGCAGAATCTGAGTTATTACGTTTATTTGTTCCATTGTTCCCAGAAGTAAGTATTAAAGCAGCGACTCGATCTGCTGCACATTCCTCTTTCTGTGAATACCTCACTTTTTCTCGGAGACTGAAATTCCTCAAACCGAAGGTAATCCTCCCCCTTCTTTGCAGGAACATCTCTTCCATCCGTAGTAAATTAAAAAAGAAAAAATGAAATTTCAGATCCTTTTCTGTTCTAATGAAAAGTGCAAAGAAAGACCAGAATGCTTGGCTCTCGCACTGCAGTCTAAATATGGTGATCATGAAGTAGTTTTTACTGGCCTCGGTGGATCTAAAGCGGCACGTTTTCCGTCCATGAACCACAACTCAAGACCACTGTGAGGGATTTGCTGCTGAAAACTACGTTAATTCCCAACAATAATACGTGGTTTTCTCTCTTGTTTTATTTAGTTTTGCTGCTTGTTAATTGTTTCTGATCCTGTTTCTTAGTTTTCAGCAAATCTGAGGTTCTGTGTTCAATTGGGCTGTGAAGCTTGAGATGGACTTATTATGATACAAAGCCTCCTGTATGATACTTTGCAATATATAGTGGTACTGTAGGATCAAGGATATAGTTGTAGTATTGTCCAATACTTGACTCTGGTGTTGTGATAGTCTAGTAACAAGTATATATGTGTAGTATTGTCCAGTACTTGACTCTGGTGTTTTGATACTGTAGTAACAAGTATATATGTGTAGTATTGTCCAGTACTTGACTCTGGTGTTGTGATACTGTAGTAACAAGTATATGTGTAGTATTGTCCAGTACTTGACTCTGGTGTTGTGATAGTGTACTAACAAGTATATATGTGTAGTATTGTCCAGTACTTGACTCTGGTGTTGTGATAGTGTACTAACAAGTATATATGTGTAGTATTGTCCAGTACTTGACTCTGGTGTTGTGATAGTGTAGTAACAAGTATATATGTGTAGTATTGTCCAGTACTTGACTCTGGTGTTGTAGTATTTACAGACCACATGACTCTTGACGAAGTCGTAACTGCTTTCATTTGTTTTCAAACCAAAATATGTTCAAACATCAGCTTTAAAAGCTGCTGGAGTCACTGTATCCTCTCGTCCTCAGTCATCAGTGGGATTTCGCAAGATTTTCATTGTGACAAAATTTGTGTTGCAGGTTACGGCAAAAAAAAAGTTTTAAGAACAGTTTTTTTAAATCGACTAAATTCGACTTCCTTTACAAGATCCAAAATCTATACATTTGATTCTGGATCTGCTCTTGAGTCATGAAATGTCTTAACTGTGTTACATAAGTTCTACTTCATGGATGCTCTGCCCTCTACTCATGGGTTAGAAATAAGTGCTGTTGAATATCGATGCAGTGTCGTGAAAAAGAATATTGCCATATTTAATATCAATATTTCCTTACAACCCTAGTGTGTCTATAAGTTCTTTGTGATGGAGACGTGAGCTTTCCAGGGTGTCCCTCCTCCCTTTGCCTCAGGCCTTTGTTGTTGGGAAATCCTGCGAAGGGAACAATTAAAATATAAAATGTAATCTAGTTCAAATGTATTAAATTGATTTACCAGTTAAGTGAAAAAACTCTTTCCTGATATTAATTTGCTAGAGTTGTTTCCCTTTTTTAAAGAAAGGTAATTGATTTATGACAAGATAAGCAGAGTAAACGTGTACTTTAGGGCCACATGGTGTCGGTACATAATGTGAGAGCTTGTTATTATTTGACCAACATGTGTCTATCATCGAGTAAACATAACGTATGATCAGGACCTTTATTTGTAAGACTTTAAACTGACCCAACAAGTATTTGCTCTGGTGCAGGAGATCAGTTTTTTTTTTTATTGTGAAACTTTTACATTTAGGCATTATATCACGGATGGATCTTCACATAAAGATGGAAAAGATATAGTTTTCACTCAATTTCACGAATTTAAAGTTTTATTTTTGTAGTAAACTTTATTGAAACAAGCCTCTTGAATGTGTCAAGAGAAACAGACTCATGTTACTTCAGAGCAAATTCTGTCCTTTTTCAAAACAAAACACATTTCAGACAGTACTAATAAAATATACTAATCAATTAAAAGAAAGTATATAATTATTAGTGGTACGTATTGGGTGGACTCTGGCGATACGATACATAATCACAATATGCTGAGATATATATATATATATATATATATATATATATATAAATAAATATAGTGTTACTGTAGGAACAAGGATGTATTTGTAGTACAAACTCTTTTCTGATATTAATTTGCTAGAGTTGTTTCCCTTTGTTAATTGAAGGTAATTATGAAAAGATAAGCAGAGTAAACATGTACTTTAGGGCAACATTGGCCACATGGTGTCGGTACATAATGTGAGAGCTTGTTATTATTTGACCAACATGTGTCTATCATCGAGTAAACATAACGTATGATCAGGACCTTTATTTGTACCAGTTTAAACTGACCCACCTTGAGCCTCTTGAACGTGTCAAGAGAAACACACTAATGTTACTTCAGAGCAAATGCTATCCTTTTTCAAAACAAAACACATTTCAGACAATACTAATTAAATCTAATCAATTAAAAGAAAATATATAATTATTAGTGGTACGTATTGGCACGACTCCGGCGATACGATGCATAATCACAATATGCTGCTATATATATATATATATATATATATATATATATTATATATAAAACCACATGACTCTTGACAAAGTCGTAACTGTATCCTCTCGTCCTCAGTCATCTCCTTGATTGCGCAGGGTTTACTTGTTCCTCTACTGGCAGAGGATGTATTGACTGTTTAATTGCAACACAAAAATTAACAAACCCCATGAATGAATTTGCATGTTAATTGTAAATAAAAATATAATAATTCATTTTAAACGCATTAATTACACTGTAATACCATAAAATAACTATGGGGAAAAGTGAAAGCGTGTGTATTTATTTATTTAATTGGTGCAGTTTCATGGAAAAATAAAATGATCGAAGAAAGTCAACAAATATAATAGATTTAATTTCTTTTCTCTACCTTCATTGGGCACAAACTCACGGAATGTCGACTCTCCCCAGGCTCGGGTGTGACCCACACATTGAATTAACCGTTTAAAAGTCTTTATTTTGTTAGATTACAACTGAGCAGGAACAACATTCCGAGTGAGCGCGATACTTCCTCCTGGAGAGATTGTTTATGAAAGATTCCGGATAAGAAGGCCAGACAGAATGTGTGAAGGATTATGGATGGAATCTGGTAAAGATAGTCGTAGAAAAATGGAGAGAAGGATGCGGAGGAATGATTTTCTTATTTAACACATCACCTGTTTTATATCACGCACATGTTCGACAAAATAAACAAACTATTTAGTGAGATCATTGCATCGCTGCCTCCCTTAATATCTGATTAGTGGATAAGATTTGCAAGTATATCAGTGACATTAGAATATTTAATGTTGAATTCAACATTTTAAATATTGAAACTTAGATTTTCTTTTGTTGCTAGTTTTTTTCTAATTTATTTTGAGCATTTCTATATTTAAAGGTTCGATTTCTATGATTTTAATAGTTAAATAAAAAACAAAACATTTAGTGCCTTTTAAATGAATTTTTTTGTTCAGTTTTCTTTTATTCTAATTCCAATAAAAACACATAGTCAAGTGCAGTACAACAAATCACAACAGTTCTACTTCCACTAATAATCTTTTCAATTGAAATGTTGTTGGTTTTTAAAAATATATATATATATATTATTGAATTTAATAATCTGTATATTGAATATGGAATGTGTTTATTTTTGAATAATTCAACTTTCAAAATTATTATTAAATGTTGTTATTTACACATGTAGTTTGATATCCAGATTTCATGATTTAAAAATATATCTTTTAAAAGAAAAACATATTATTCATTTGTAGTCTTTTAAATTCAATATAAGAAATGTTGCTATTATAGTTTAATTTAAAAGGCTACTATTTAAAAATAGTAATAATATATTACATTTAGAAAATGTATTTTGGAATTATAATATTAAATTGAATTTATTTGTTTGATTACAACGTCTTTAATTAAATTTATTTGAGAATAGAAAATTCAACCTTTCAATTATTCAATAGAAAATGCTTTAAAATAACATTTCAATAGAAAAAGGTTGAATTAAACCATTCAATATTCTAATGACACAGATGTACTTCTACTTGTATATAAAAGAACATCTGCTTCATGTTATGTGCAGGTTGTGCGCTGTTGTGATGTGTTTTTACTGCTGTCGAGTGTGTGTTTAATGTAACCATAACAGAGGATCCGCTCGGATATAAACAATCGAGTTCATTAATGATTTTTTTGTTTTTCAATAGACGACGAGAAGCGTCTGGTGGAAGAAGTTTTCAACAACGCCGTGGACTGTCTCTCTGACGACGACAAAAAACTTCCACAGGTGAGATTCACGGTCTTGATAACATTTCTACTAACTGGTGGTTGTGTCTATTTTCTTGTTTCCTGAGAAGAATTCCTGTCTCATGAAAAACCCTTCATCTCACACAAATATTGCAGTAATCCGAAAAGTGTCAGTTAGCGGTCGCGGTTATCCAAAGCCACTTATAGTGGATCAACATGTAGCACTTAAGCACCTTGCTCAAGGGTCCACGCCTGGATTCTGTTGCCCAACCTTTCGCTTCGTAGTCACTGTTGCCAGAGAGTCGTGGCAGCTACTAGAGCTGAGCTAAAACATGTGTGAGTGTGTGTGTGTCGCACCGTGATCTCACCAGAAGTGTCGTCTGCAGGTCGAACACGTGCTTCCTCTGTTGAAGAGAGGGATAGGAATCCATCATGGAGGTCTGCTGCCCATCCTGAAGGAAACCATAGAAATCCTGTTCTCTGAAGGTCTGCTGAAGGTGAGGAAGTCCTGCCTGAAGGTCCTGAAATGGCAACTATTTTGAGGTCATAGTTCACCCAAAATTCAAACTCCTCACTCATTTTCTACTCGGCCTCGTGTCGTCCACGAGTTGAGGTTATTTTCAAGAGTAATCTGTTACTTTTTGAGAGTGATGGGAAGAAGTGTCTGTTCGTGTTACTGTCACGAATGGAGCATATGTGCAGCATGTTAGCATTTTAGCATTTGCTACAAAACAAGCTTAAAATATAGAATTATTTAGTTATTTCTGAAAACTATTTCTTATGTGGAGGCTTAAATACAAGAGGGATGTTACAGATGAGCATTATCAAGGTATTTGGATGTTTTTAAACGATAAAAAGTGTCTTTTTGGACGAAGAAATTGAGTACTGTTAGCAACGGTGACATGAACATTCCCTTAGTCGACATCAGAACGAGTAGAAAATTAGTTACATTTTAACATTGTTAATCCATTTTCTTTCATTTAAAGTGTCACTATACGGCCAAAAAACTAATAAAGTATCTTGAAATGTGACAAAACACTTGTTAATGGACATTCTACAGTCTATATACAAAATAAAAGGTAATTTAAAAACCTGAATGTGTATGTTTGTATAATGAGTACCTTAAAAAATATTTTGAGATGCTAAAAAGTAGAGCTGGACTAATGAAGCTTCATGAAACGGTGTCATGTTGTTCAGAGGTCAGTAGGTGGCGCCATCAGTTTAAAATGTTTCATTAGAACAGTTGTTCAACACAAAAGAAAAATAATGCAGGGACGCCATCTAGTGGACTCTGAAAATAATGACACTGCTTCACGAAGCTTAAAAAAAGAGCCACTATTGGCCCTTGAGCCGTACTTTGGAGCAGAAGAAGAATGTTTCAAGTCTTTGTCTCTCCTCAGGCGTTGTTCGCCACAGAGACGTTCGCCATGGGCATCAACATGCCGGCCCGCACCGTCCTCTTCACCAGCGCTCGCAAGTTCGACGGCAAGAATCACCGCTTTGTAAGTATTTGCACTCCGTGTTATCACAACATGTATAAAACACACCACCTGTTTAGTTGGTTTCAATCATTTTGGGCTTCATAGCACTCTTGTCCAATGAATGAGATGCAACAGTTGAAACACGTCGCTCAGTATGCTGGCTGCTGATTGGCTTGTTTAAAGAAGTTGTTTTTTTTAGCATCGTGTCTGGTTAAGTTCACATCCACTTGTTGTTTAGTTTCAAAATCTGTTTTATCAAGCTGTATTCAAGGAAATGTTATTTTAAAACTTAAATTGAGATGGTATTATGAATATGAACTACATTAAATATTTATTACCGGTGTTTTAATTTAATTAACATTTCTCTACATACTGTGTATATATATATATATATATATATATATATATCGCTATCGCTAAATGTGTCTATAAATGACAATGATTTATTTCAAACTTAAAATCGGTGCTTAAGTTTCCAACAAAACGTCCTGCTTTCCTGTTGGAATTATTATAAACGTTTTAAAATACTCCTTCAATCTAAGTATCTTCCGTGATTCTGTCTCACCAGTGTTTTTGTTTTAGACAAAAATTCAAGATGAATAATATACATAAAAAGAAAAAGTCCCAACACTATCCCTGTAAAAGCTTGAAAAGAAAACATGGAAAACAATTATAATAATAAATTATATACAAGTATATCAAACAAATATGTTCATATATACAAACATTCTTAGTGAATCAAGTTGGCGATACATAAATAGAAGCCAAACATATAGTTGAATTGATGCAATTAATAGAGCAAATGAAAATAAACAATTTAGTTACATAATAAAAGATTATAATGTTCCGTACATATGACGTTCAAATGATTCAATTTTATATAAAGTCTCTTATCATAACAAAGTTATCTCAAGAAACTTTACAGTTGAAGTAAAACTATAGTGAAGAAAGGAAAAACGGATCCAGCAACTCAATAATGAGTAAAGCACAGTGTGGCGTTGGCGAGGAAAGCAGAAACCTCGGGCAGAACCAGACTCATTGTTGACACCCTACTACTGTGACGTGCTGGGAGGAAGGATGGAGGGGTAGACAGATGGACGGATAGAAGAGTGAGGGAGGATACAGTGAGAGAAAAGAGGAGAGAAAATAACTGTTAGTGGTGTCGATGAAGGCTTCGGATCCTTGACACGCTTCATAAAAGGTTCCATCAAGACTGTGTTTGAGTTTCTCCGTCAGCAGTGACTTGGGTCGAGTTCACAGTCGCCTCGAGACGATGCTGCACCGATCATGAGTCGACGAGGAAATAAATAAACGTCCTCGTGCTGTTGATGTCAGCGAGTGCACAGGATAATCGCAAGAGGCCTCAAGAAGGTTCTTTAAAGAATGATGGCGTTGACCTTGTGTCGTCTGCAGCCTTTATATGGCCTGAAAACGCGGCGGCGTCTTCGCCACGTAAACAGCCACGCGTTGTTTATCCCACGAGGAGCTGCTGTCGCAGGCCGGAGAGTTTCATCTTCACTCACAACAAAGAGTCCCGAGCAGACGTCTCACAGTTTCCAAAGAAACATCTGGTGCCGCCGGTGTTGCCAAAAATCCACGCAGGCACTGAAACAGACACAAACACACACACATATACACACACACACACACACACACACACACACACACACACACACACACACACACACACACACACACACACACACACACACACGTCTCATTCCTTAACCGAGTTGCTTTTCGAATCAAGGGCGATCACATGGCGTTCCTATTCCAAACACCAGATCGCTCCAGGACCAGATGAACTGTCCTGCTTTATCCACGGGTCCCGCCAGAGGTCAATATGTGGAATCTAATCAGAGACATGTGCTTCCGTGGAAAATTGAATTTGAGAGCTTTTGGTGAAGCCGGTTTGGTTCTGCAGCCGTGTGGAGAATTTCTAATTGTTGTTGAAGTGTTTTATAACTTTAAGTGCTTGATATGGAGGCGTATCAATGTCATCGGAATATTGAAGGATTTAATTTAAGATTTTAGATGTTGAAACTTTGAGTTTACTTTAGAAATCATGTTTTTTAAAGCATTTAATTATTAATTTGAGTATTTGAATTCAATAATATATTCATTGAATGGTTGAATTTGTTAAAATCATTTTTTTTTACTTTTATACAAATATTTCTATTATTCAAAGGTATATTTTCTAAACATTATATTTCTATATTCGTAGCCTTTTAAATTTAAAAAATGTGTAAATGTTGGTATAGTAGTGTCGCCATACCTGAACATAATATTATACCAACATTTATATATTGAATTCAAAAGACTACTCAATAAAAGATAATTAAATGTATAAAATTGCAATTATAATAATGAACTTTATGTGAATAAAATGATCATATTTTCTTTCAAATTTATTATAATTTTTTTTAACAATTGTATATCTTTTTTAAAAATCACCCTTCAATATTAAAATAGTTTTATTCTTAATTATTAATCCCAAAAAACATCAGTTTTTACATTCAAAATTACCCATTAAAAATTCTTATGACACTGATATGATACCAAACTGTCGCTTCCTTTTTCGTCCATTGACGCCTTCATCCGACCAATCATGTCCTCTCGTCCTCTTCCCCTCAAGATAACGTCCGGTGAATACATCCAAATGTCTGGACGAGCAGGAAGGAGAGGAATGGACGAAAGAGGGATCGTTATCTTCATGGTGGATGAGAAAATGAGTCCGGCTATTGGGAAACAGCTTCTGAAGGTATTTGTCGGTTGCGCAATCGTACTTTGTTGACGAGAGTTTAATCATCAGAACGTGCAAATCAAACGTTGAAACTGGGAGGAAAAACATTTCCTGCTGTAGTAAATATTCAGTGTCAGGTTTGGAGAAGCAGCAGCAAGACCTTCATTCTTAATTTCTTTTCTTTTCATTGTGAAATGTACATCAAAAACTCTTTGTTTTCCTTTTCTCCCTCAAAATAACCAACGACAAAAAACACATCAAAGCAAAAAAGAGACAATAAGCAACCAATTGTGTGATTTGAAAAAAAAAATGCAGTTCATGAGAATAATAATTTGAAGGTTAGTAAGTAAATGTTATTTGTAAAGATCTTTCCAGACCAGGGTCACAAAGCGCTTGAACAATCAAAAACAATACACGGTTAAAATATATACTTTAAAAGATCAAGATACATAAGACAAACACAGCAGCAACAAGAAAGTTAAGCTCAAAAAAAGTGTCTTGAGATGTTTCTTGAAGGAGTCAGTAGATCATCAAACACAGATGTTTCTTGAAGGAGTCAGTAGATCATCAAACACAGATGTTTCTTGAAGGAGTCAGTAGATCATCAAACACAGATGTTTCTTGAAGGAGTCAGTAGATCATCAAACACAGATGTTTCTTAAAGGAGTCAGTAGATCATCAAACACAGATGTTTCTTGAAGGAGTCAGTAGATCATCAAACACAGATGTTTCTTGAAGGAGTCAGTAGATCATCAAACACAGATGTTTCTTGAAGGAGTCAGTAGATCATCAAACACAGATGTTTCTTGAAGGAGTCAGTAGATCATCAAACACGGAGATGTTTCTTGAAGGAGTCAGTAGATCATCAAACACAGATGTTTCTTGAAGGAGTCAGTAGATCATCAAACACAGATGTTTCTTGAAGGAGTCAGTAGATCATCAAACACAGATGTTTCTTGAAGGAGTCAGTAGATCATCAAACACAGAGATGGTTCCAAAGCTTAGGAGCAACAGTCTGGAAGGATTTCTCTCCTCTGGTCCTGAAGTTCAGGAACCATCAGTAGATTCTGATCCACAGACCTCAGAGCCCGAGCTGGGGTGTAAGTCTGGATCAGATCACTGATGGAAGGTCTGACCATGAATAGATCTGAAAGTAAGAACCAGAATTTTAAAATGATCCTGAAAGAAACTGGCAGCCAGTGAAGAGTTTGAAGGAGAAATGTGAGTTCTTCTACTAGAGCGGCTCAGAATTCTGGCTGCAGAGTTTAGTATTATGTGAAGGTATGTATGCAGTGAGAGCAGGAAACTCGAGAGACTTTACTGCAATAAATATGATGAATGAAGATTCATCCACAGTCTGACACATAAAAATAATAATTTGAAAAGAATCAATGACCCAGAACCCAAATATAATCACAGCATATAAATGCAAACAGTAATTAAGTAACTAATATGTGTCAATATTTACAGTGATATTGAGGGAATAATATTTGCCTCTTATAAAAGGTGCTTGTCTTTCCTCTTGTAGCATATTTAATTTTCTCTGTTTCATTCGCTACTTTAACCATTCATTCATGAATTGAGATGGAAAGCGTCCATTAGCTGTAATCAGTCGACACAGAGGAATTAACAATATTGTTCTCTTCTGACATCAATCCTCCTCTGAGCGCTGCCTAATAAATGTCTTGTTGAATAATTGATTTGTAGGAAACCACTTAATGGAACTAAAACCTTGTCTTTTTCAAGCCTCTGTTAGACGAACAAATCGCTCTTTATAAACGATGAATGGATCCCGTTTTAAAGAACGTTTTTTATCTTTCGAAACTCGACATTGAGTGAAACTCAATCATGTTTTTGTGGCATCAACACATGAGACGAGGTCACGTGTTGATGCTAATGTTATAGCTCCCTTATTATTTATAATAACTTAAGTATATACTTTAAATGGAACGATGGGAATTATAAAGTTTGAAGCTTAAATTGAACATCAATGGAGGTATATTTGTGATTTATTACAGTAATTGAATCAACTTAATTTTTTAATCTCTTCTTTTCCACTGCTGTTTGCTAGTTTTTGCAAAAAATAATTTGTGTTTTCTTGTGATGTTGTTGGTCTATAGTGGTCGGGGGGGACACACAAAACCTCCTTTTCAAACTTCACATTTAGATAAACAAATCCCCAAATTAAATGTCATGTTCCTTCATAAATGTATGGTTAACAAAATCTTACTTCAGTCATTTGATCTTTAATTATTGTACATTATATTCAGAGAAGCTTTATTTAAGGCAGTTAAAATGGAATATTTCATTGCTGTCAGAATATTTAATGGTTAAATTTTACCTTTAAGAATTTGAAACTTGCATTTTTTGTTGTTGTTTAAGCTTTGAATTATAATTTTATTTAGTAAAAAGGTTGTAATACTTGATATTAAGAGGTTGAATTTATTTTTTCTTTTATAATTAAACATTTTCAATCAAAATATTCTATAATGCCAACATTTTAAAATGGTATTAAAAGGCAATGAATTAAAAAAAAATCTATGGAATTTAGAACATTTATTTTTGAATTATTGAAGTTAAAATATCAAACTCACAAACACACTGTGCATTCATTTAAAAATAAATAAAATTAATAATAATTATTCAAAAATAAACTTTCTAATATACAAATAATGAATTAAATCCTTTTCCCCAAAAATGTAATGCTTGTAAAAATCCTGTCAATAATAAATTAAAATATTTAATAATCATGACGACTGATAAATTCCATTAAATGAGTTGAACGTGTCCCGTGTCGATCTAGTTAATTGACCTGTTGACCTCCTGCAGGGCTCTGCTGACCCCCTCAACAGTGCTTTCCATCTGACCTACAACATGGTCCTGAACCTCCTGCGCGTGGAGGACATCAACCCCGAGTACATGCTGGAGAAATCCTTCTACCAGTTCCAGCACTACCGCGCTCTGCCTGGAGTGGTGGAGAGTAAGTGTTTGGGTTCGGATCCTCCTTCTGATCCGACACTCATGGGTTTATTTCTCCGCAGAAATCGAGAAGCTGGAGCTGCAGTACAACTCCATCGTCATCCCCAACGAGGACAGCGTCGTCACGTACTTCAAGATCCGACAGCAGCTGGCCAAGCTGGGCAAAGAGATCCAAGAGTTCATCCACAAACCCAAGTACTGCCTGCCCTTCCTGCAGCCCGGGCGACTGGTCAAGGTCAGTCCTCCATTGTTTGCCGGTTCAGGTTTCATCGACACACGAGACTCGGACGATACGCGACACCGACGGCTGATGGTCATGAGAGTCGCTCCACCGGTCCAGGACTCGTGAGATCAGTGCTGCGTCTCAAATCGCGTACTTGCGTACTCAAAGTTAGTATTTTTAGTGCATAAGTGCGCCTCAATTCTTAGTATGTAAATGTAGTGCACCATACACACTCAATTGTCACTAAAACGCCCACAAAACTGAGTATGGATCGATGGACACTTTCTACACTAAACGGCTCCATCTTAGTGACGTTGTAAACAGAAGTTACTTCATATATACAGTATATATTCATATACTTACAGGTGTATTTTCCGCAGCAGTAGAAGGATGACGCGTCTTCAGTGCAGATACCAGCTTAAATATCTTGCGAATATTTCGATTCTCATATTTTTCTTCATTTCTTTTTCCAAACTTGCAAAACGTGCTGCCAGCAGGTGGCGATAGTGTTCCTACAGCTGGTTGAAACCATCGTTAAATAGTAGTAGAAGAAGAAGCTGTCGCGTCATTTCCTGTTAGTGTGTAGCAGCAGAGTTTGATTTTAGACGTACTATCTGTGGAGGATTAGTTACTAGTTAGTACGTACACTATCCTGATGCATACTTACTTCTAGTATACTAAGAGAAGTATACGATTTGAGACACAGCACACGTCTGGGGATTAAATTCCACTCTGACCGTGAGACCTGTCAGTCATGGACTTGTGGCCCCGCCCCCTCACTGATTTTGTTTTTGAATTTGGGATACGACTACTTTTAATAATCCCTTCATTCATTTGGAATTTTCCAACAGATTTAATGGTTTGTTTTCAGAAAACTCGGAGGCAGTTTTCTCTTTATTCAACGTCAGGTTGAACTTTCAGAACATAATCCTTTGAATCAACAAAACAGGGAACTCCCATGATGCCTTGGGGCTGATGGGTCGCCACAATACTGTTTTTAAATTATACGTCTATGTAGCCACGTCAAAAAGCGACCGACAGCTGTGATTGGACGGCTGGGCGGCAAAGCATTACGGGTGAAGTTTCACCGTTACTGAGAGGGTTGTTGAGAGAGATGACGCCTCACATGCAACGTTGAGTTTATAAGTTCATATGAATGTTGTTCATTTAAACAAGTGGAAAAGATAATAGTCACTACTTCTTGGATTTAGTTTAATGCGTAGGATTCACACAAAGAAACCTCGTTATAAACGAGGGACCAACACGTTAAAAAAAATCAACTCTATTGATCAACAAATTTGGTCTGTTTTGGAAAAGCTGTTTTTTTATTTGTTCCATGTCGCCTTCAATTTTTAGAAAATTATGATTTAAATCAAAATAAATCTACTGATATTGTTAAATATCACTGAAGAGTAATCAGGAAAACGTTATTTTTCTACACATTTATTTCTGTCACAAGGTAAATATAGTCTTTAGTGAATCGTGATCTGATCTCATCCCGTCTCTGAACGTCAAACGTCTCTGAAGTCTCTCAACGGTTTTAATCGATGACCTGCAGGTGAAAAATGAGGACCTGGACTTCGGCTGGGGCGTCGTCGTGAACTTCAGCAAGAAGTCCAACGTGAAGGTGAGTCGCTGCCGTCGCTGGAGTCGTGCTTGTGTTAGAGTTGAGTTAAGAGTCGATGTTCTCAGACGACCAGCGACCTGGAGCCGCTGTACGTGGTGGAGGTCCTGCTTCACTGCAGCAAAGACAGCATCAAGGACTCGGCCACGGAGTCGGCCCGGCCGGCGGCCGCGGGTCAGACGGGGGAGATGCAGGTGGTTCCTGTGATGCTGAGCCTGATGACCTCCATCAGCTCCGTTCGACTCTACATCCCCAAAGATTTGAGGCCCTTCGACAACCGGCAGCTCATGCTCAAGTCCATCCAGGTCTGGAGTCGAAGTACATCGATGTCATTATTATTATTGGATGTTTATTGGATTTTTATTAACTTTTTTAAGCATTTAATGACTTATTTGAATAATTTAAGTGAGGGGTAAGGGTTCGAATTTGTTTTGAATCAGAAGTTGAATTCTATTTGTATATTGAAAGTATTTATTCATAAACATTTATATTCAGATTAGAATCTTTTATTGCCAGTGTTGTTGATTTATTTTGTGGTTTCAGTGCAGAATAAAATAATTAAATAACATAAAAAGAACAGCAACAACAGAACCAACACCAAAAATATTTAAATATATATACGTATATTACAAAATTTGAAATAATAAAACAAAAACATTACACATAGATTTTCTTATCTAATTATTTAAAAAAACAAATGTTCCAAATTCATTTAAGTTCTAAATTTCTAGCCTTTTAAATTCAATATATAAATGTAAAAAATATCTATTATATACTTTAACTATTATATAATATTGAAAGGCTACATATTTAGAAAGAAATTAATTTGTAAAATTTGTTATGGAATTATTATCAAATTCTACGTGTTAAGAGAAATCATTTGAAAAATTTGCAATTTTGCAATTCAATCATTTAAAAATAATGTATTAATATATGGAAACGATTTAAGAATTTACATATTTAATTTTTTTTTTTTAATAAATACAATTTTATTATTTGTAGTTTTTTCAAATGTATTTCAATCTTTTCGTTTTCTTGTTATCATTTTTAGATTGTGTCTTGTGGCTATTTATCTGTAATGCTAGTCATACATGACTGTTACGAATGTATTTAACACTTATTTGAAACTAAAAAAAGAAGTCGATTCTTCTAAAAATTGCAACATTTTAAATGTTAAATATTATAATCTGACACCGATTTATTTCCCTAGATGTCAAAGATGTCCACTGATGTTTTTCTCTCGCTCCACACAAACAGGAAGTGCTGAAGAGATTCCCGGACGGCGTCCCTCTCCTCGACCCCATCGACGACATGGGCATCAAGGACCCGGCGCTGAAGAAGGTCATCCAGAAGGTGGAAGCCTTCGAGCACCGCATGTACTCGCACCCGCTGCACAGCGACCCCAACCTGGAGTCCGGCTACTCTCTCTGCGAGAAGAAATCTCTGGTGAGGAAACGTATCTACTTTCATGTTTCACGATCACGTCGACGCCCTGCTTCCTGTCAGACCCGGAGACTGCAAACGCTAAAAATGACAAAAGCAGGAAGAAATCTAGAGCAGATTTTCTGCAGAACCTCCTCAGTTTTCCTGATAGGATCTTATGGAGGGGGAAGTTTGATCTGTGGGGGAAACTTCCTGAGGAAATACCACCTTTTCCCTAGTAGTACTTCGACCTTTAGATATTTAAATATAGATCGCGGACGTTATTGTTTGATAAAAAACGTTCAGTGATTCTTTCAAAGAATGAGTTTCTTCTCACCTGTTAAATTAAAGTTTCAGATTTTTTCGTTATTTTCTAGTTCAATAGATCACTATAATACTTGATAAATATATAAATATGTTAAATAACCAAGTTAAGAACTGTGCAGAAGTTTTTGATGTTCTTCAAAACTTTGAGAAGAAGCTGTGTTTTGGATCTTAAAAGACCAAACTTCCTCCAAATCTGTGTTGAATTTGTTCAGCCTAGAGAGGAGGAGGAGGAGGAGGGGGGTGTGCAGTCGAGATTGACATATTACGTTCAAATATTACAGTACTATACGGTCCGGAGGTTACTCAAATGTTTTTTTTTTTGTGGGACTTTTTACTTTTTACTTTTTAAGCAACATAGTTAAATGTTTTCCAGGGGAAAAAAAAGAAAGATTCTCGCAATATTTTCTCAAAACTTACGAAGACACGAGGGCTTAGGTATCGTACCACACTTCAGAAGTACAAAGTACTATAACATGCTTCGTCTTTTGCTACCAATTTCCGATACAAACGTTTGATCAAATATTGATAGTCATTTTTTACAAGACAAAACTGGTGATTAAGAAAAGGCAACATCAGATTTATTTGTTACCAGAATTTAAAAATGATCCTGAAAGAAACTGGCAGCCAGTGAAGAGTTTGAAGGAGAAATGTGAGTTCTTCTACTAGAGCAGCCAGTGAAGAGTTTGAAGGAGAAATGTGAGTTCTTCTACTAGAGCAGCCAGTGAAGAGTTTGAAGGAGAAATGTGAGTTCTTCTACTAGAGCAGCCAGTGAAGAGTTTGAAGGAGAAATGTGAGTTCTTCTACTAGAGCAGCCAGTGAAGAGTTTGAAGGAGAAATGTGAGTTCTTCTACTAGAGCGGCTCAGAATTCTGGCTGCAGAGTTTAGTATGAACTGCAGGCGAGACACATCCTTCTGGTTTAGACACCAACGCTGAAAAATGTAATATTTATTACACATACTATGTTTAATGTAATTTTCAATTATTTCTTTTAGAATTTAACATTTTAATTTATTTTAATTTTTATGTATTTCAAGCATTTTTTAATAATTGAATTCCATCATCTGTATTTTTCCACAAAGAAATAAACATTTTCACAGTAAATTGTTTTTACACATAATTTAATATTAAAATTTGAATAACTAAAAAAAAATCGAAAGTCACCAGACATTACCAACAGAGCACCGAGTTACTTTATCCTTCTTTTACTTAATCATTTATTGAATATTCAATTTATAAGGCTATGATTAAAGCATAGAATTAATTTATAAATATTATTTTACAATTATTGTAATATTAAACTTTGTGTGTAGAAAATGAATAATTAAAAAAAAAAGAAATAAATTAAATTGTTTAAAGATATTCCCCAAAAAACCTTTAAATAAAATAAAAGTGAATCAATATTCAGATGATGCTGCTCTGTCACCTGTGTTGTGTTGATTGTTGGTTGTGCTTCACATTTGTGTGTTTGTTGTTGATGCCGACACACACACACGTGTCGACCCTGATTACACTTCGCTTACGAGGCAGAATTAAAGTCGCCCCAATAATCCTCTGAGCCAGATCTGCTCCTTAGATCTCAGGCTCGTTTGACATCACTTCCTGTTTACCTGTCGTCGTCCCGTCAGCGAGCACAACAATTGTCCTTCAGTCGACTCGTGAGGATTCAAGATGACAATGAATCAAAATCACAAAAGCTAAAAAGCTAGTGGTTCAGTCATTTTAAGCGGCACCTTTAAACTTGATCAGAGGGAAATGTCAATCAAACTCTACTGCCATGAGCACAAAAAAAGTTTAGAACCTTGACATGGTTTTCTGGAACATTCTGAAACAGGATTCAAAACTGAGCCGGAGTCACTGCAGTTCATAAGTGTTTTATTTTTGACTTTCTTCTGGTGAGTCTTAATTGTTTAACAGCGGGTGTTTTGGAAGAAGTAAGTCGACTCAAGTTAACGTCCAAAAATAACTTTATTTTTTCATTTCAGCAGCGACAAATTACAATTTTGGTAATAATACAAAATCTTGACTTGACATTGAAAATTGAAATAATAATATGGAAACAAAACACGAATAAATGTGATAAATCTTAAATGGTCACAGTAAAAAAAAAGGGTTGTTTGATTAATCTATAAAAAAGTTGAATGCAAAAAAAAACAAAACAACCAAGACACACTCGCTCAAACCGGTTGCAGTAATCTCACTCCATAGACATAGTCAGCCATGATGTGACGTGCGTCGTTAATCCCACCCCGTGATGACGCAATGACGTAATCCCGCCCACGGGGTGTCGGCTCGGTCGGCGCACAGTCATGAAAGTGTTTGTAAACAAGTCACCCACCAGGTGATGTTCATATATAAAGCGTTTTTTGGGAAATGAAACGATTTTAAGTGCGCCTTATAGTGCGGAAAATATGGTAGGTCCATCACCACAAGCTCGTAACTATATATATATATTTAGAATTAACCAATTCTTAAGTCGACTCATCAAAGCTCTGACTCAGACGTCGTCGTGAAGTTTCTCTGGCGCTAAAGATGTTTTCGTTCAGATGGCGACGGAGCTGCGTGCGGCGCGCCGCGAGCTAAAGAAGGCTCGTACGGTGCTGCAGATGGACAAGCTCAAGTGCAGGAAGAGGGTCCTGCGGCGACTCGGCTTCGCCAGCCCCTCGGACGTCATCGAGATCAAGGGGCGCGTGGCCTGCGAGATCAGCAGGTGAGGCTCGACTCGTCTGGTCTTCAGACGTCGTTGCTACATGTGTTTGTGTGTGTTCATGTGTGTGTTCATGTGTGTGCGTGTGTGCGTGTGTGTGAAGTGCGGACGAGCTGCTGCTGACGGAGATGATCTTCAACGGCCTCTTCAACGACCTGACGGTGGAACAAGCCACGGCGCTGCTGTCCTGCTTCGTGTTCCAGGAGAACGTGAGTGAAGACGACACTCTGTCTGGACGTGACACGCCTGTTGCCAGGCAACCACACCGGCGGAGAGTCATTAGTTCTCGTGAAATCTTTATATAATATATATAACTTTATTTTTAATGTTTGCAGAGAAGTTACACAATTACAAAAAGATGGATTAAAATAAATAAGATCATGAAATGATATAAACTCTGTTCTTTTATTTGCACTTTGATCTTTTATTTGCACTTTGATCTTTTATTTGCACTTTGATCTTTGATTTGCAATTTGTAATAATCACAAAGTGCAAATATAAAGAACAAACGTCGAATAAAATACTGCAAGGCATTACAAAATATTATTTTTAACTTTGTCCTTTTTGTTGCACTTTGTTATTTTCTTTAACTGTCCTTTTATTTGTAAAGTGCAAGGGATGACAAAGTGCAAATATAAAGAACAAAGATAAAATAACAAAGTGCAGGGGATGACAAAGTGCAAATAAAAGGACAAAGTTAAAATAAAATAACAAAGTGCAAGGGATGACAAAGTGCAAATATTAAGAACAAAGATAAAATAACAAAGTGCAAGGGATGACAAAGTGCAAATATTAAGAACAAAGATAAAATAACAAAGTGCAAGGGATGACAAAGTGCAAATATAAAGAACAAAGATAAAATAGCAAAGTGCAAGGGATGACAAAGTGCAAATATAAAGAACAAAGATAAAATGACAAAGTGCAAGGGATGACAAAGTGCAAATATTAAGAACAAAGATAAAATAACAAAGTGCAAGGGATGACAAAGTGCAAATAAGAGGACAAAGTTCAATTAAAATAACAAAGTGAAGGGATGAAAAAGTGCAAATATAAAGAACAAAGATAAAATAACAAAGTGCAATGATGACAAAGTGCAAATAAAAGGACAAAGTTAAAATAAAATAACAAAGTGCAAATATTAAGAACAAAGATAAAATGACAAAATGCAAGGGATGACAAAGTGCAAATAAAAGGACAAAGTTCAATTAAAATAACAAAGTGAAGGGATGACAAAGTGCAAATATAAAGAACAAAGATAAAATAACAAAGTGCAAATAAAAGGACAAAGTTCAAATAAAATAAAGTGCAAGGAATGACCAAGTGCAAATAAAAGGACAGTTAAAATAAAATAACAAAGTGCAAATGATAGAACAAAGTACAAATATATAAATATCCCAAAAGGTCAAATCTAAAACAAAGAGCATCTCCTTTATGTCGTGACGTGAAGTTTGAATCCTGGTCAATGTTCCTCCTCCAGGCCAGTGAGATGCCTAAGCTGACGGAGCAGCTGGCGGCGCCGCTGAGACAGATGCAGGTGAGGAGACGCTCTGCTGTGATTGACGGGTCGGGTGTGATTGACGGGTCGGGTGTGATTGACGGGTCGGGTGTGATTGACGGGTCTGCTGTGATTGACGGCTGTCGCCGCAGGAATGCGCCAAGAGGATCGCGAAGGTGTCGGCGGACGCCAAGCTGGAGGTGGACGAGGACTCGTACCTGGGCCAGTTCAAGCCTCAGCTGATGGACGTGGTCTTCGCCTGGTCCAACGGCGCCACCTTCGCCCAGATCTGCAAGATGACGGACGTCTTCGAAGGTGAACCTTTTCCTTCTTCCGGGTACAGATCGCACGCTGTTGTGCAGGCGAGCAGCGTCTGAAGAGAAGTGATGGAGTCGAATATATGTTTGAATCATAGTATTATTAATTATCTTATGTTTGAGTAACTTTTTATTTCCACCTGATAAAAAATAAACAACCTGCTGCTAATTTAGTTAAAGTTTCTCCCAGAATTTAGTCATTTCAACTTATTACTTAATTTTAGTGTAAAACCCTGAAGTACAAAATCTTAACTAGACAATTAAATGTAAAATAAAAAACCTGAAAACTGGACATTAATAAATCTTAGGTTCAAAATCATGTTAAACTCAAGCATGACTTGAACTAATTGAATGAGTTCAATTGATTATCTTTTCATTTTTATTTAATTTATTTTGTTTTACTGGTAGTTTTGGTGTTTTTTTTAATAACCATTTTATTTTTTTAGATTTTTTTTTATTGTTTGACTTTTATCGTAGATGACCTTGAAAATGAAATTGGTAAAAAAAAAAAAATCCCAAAACCTCACGTTAATAAATGAACGCAGTTTTTGGTTTTACAAAAAAAAAAAAAAAATAATAATTGGGAAAAAATTCAATTATTATTAAGTAAAAAAGTCGTAATTTTTTTTAATCTAAATTCAAAAATAAGTGTCATAAAATCTTCCAGTAAAACAATAAAAAAAATCAGGTCAAAATGTACTGTTTACGGATCAAAAACTACAATAATTGAGAAACTGACGCCGTGATTCTACAATCTTTTGTATTCATTTCTGAAACAAACGTCTTTTTTTAGCACTTGAAATACTTTGATGTTCGTGCATTACTGGAGCAGGACAGCAGGGGGCAGTAATGTTCATGAGCTCGCCTGCACAACAGGGTTTAAGGAAGGAAGTGAAGAAAAACATTAAAGATTGAATGTGAAGTCGATCAGTTGCACAACTTTCTCGTCAATAAAAGAAAAAAGCAGAAGAAACTTTTGTAAAGAAAAAAAGCAGAAGAAACTTTTGTGGACGAAGACGGTGGTTTGTGTTGATGATGCGAGACGAGTGTCATTGTGTTGTTGTTGTTGTGCGTCTGCAGGAAGCATCATCCGCTGCATGCGTCGTCTGGAGGAAGTTCTGCGTCAAATGTGTTCGGCGGCGAAAGCCATCGGTAACACAGAGCTGGAGAACAAGTTCGCTGAAGGTCGGTTTCTACTCTCTTTGCACTTTATTCCAATGTTTCTCTGAAGCCAAATATTGCTGCATTAGTAATTAAACCATAACAAATATATGAGTTAATTATAAATACAATATAAATCTTACTGAATTTTAATATTCTAATTAAATGAATTGTTTAATTGGATTCAACTTTATTAATAATGAAAGGTTTGATTACATTTTATTTTTATTATTTCTAAAAAACACTTTTCTTTTTTGAATTCAAATATTCCTGGATTGAAAAGCAGTTTTTTTATATACAAAAAGGATAAATGAAAATGAAATGATATAAACTTCGTTCTTATATTTGCACTTTATTCTTTACTTTTTTTTTTTACACATGGAATTTTTATCTCATAATTCAAATAATTGATCATTTAAATAATATTGAATTTATAAAATGTATTTTTAGTCATTAAATGTATTATATAAATATTTGTTTAATGGTTACAGACATGACCAACAGAGCACCAACTCTATTATACCAACATTTATATTTTAAAAAACTACAAATGTAAAGATATTAAATTAAAGATTTTTGAAATAGTGTAATTAGAAAATCAAACTCTTGTTTTAAAAAATGTATTTATTTGAAAATATTCTATTTATTTTTAACTCAAATGTAGCTCCTGAGCAAAGACCGTATTGAATTAAATGATTTAAACTAATAATAATAACTTGTTTAAAACTCATTTAGTTGCTACAGTAAGGTAAGGTAAGATAAGGTAAAACTTTATTGATCCCTCAGTAAAAATGTTGAAATGATCTGAAGATCCTTTGGTTCTCGTCTGGATCTCATCATAACCAGAAGTATTTACTGGACAAATATTTGACTCCGACGTTTATTTAAATGTGTTGAGTTTGGATCCGAAGAGAAGATCTTTTCTCTAAACACGAACAGATTATCTTGACGAGGATCCGCTCGGATTACTGTTGAATTAGAGCTTCGGTCTCGGAGCAGACGGTTGTGGGTTCAGATCCCAGGTTTGCTCGACGGTGAGAATGTGTTTTAGGGTTAAAAAGCAACTTTTCCAATGAGAAAAAATATATTTTAATCAAACGTCTGCTTCTAAATGTTGATCAATTAATCTGAGCTTCTGTTCAAAAATACATTTTAGGTTAAATAAACTTTTTCAACAAAATGATTAATGTTTTTTTAATGATGCAAAGTGACAGTTCCTTAAAAACATATATATATAATTCACTTTTTTAGAGCTTGAAAAAAACGTTTAAAATCATTTTTATAAAAAATGTTTAGCATTTGAATTTTTAATGTTACAAGTCAATAATTATGATATTTTGAAGAAGTCGATTCTTGTTTTGAATTGTTTAAAAAATGTGTAATTTTGTTTGAAAATGTAATTATTCAAAAATGAATGTTCCAAATTAAACACAACGATGCAGTAGTTCTGTACTCTGTTGGTAATGTCTGGATACTATAGAAACATTTAAAAAGTATTTTTAATAGTCTGGCTACTATAGAAACATAAAAAAAGTATTTTTCATAATAAAAATCATAATTTGATTTGAAACTTGCTGTTAAAAAATGTCAATTGTATATTGTAATATTTATACATTTAACTTTGAAATATTAAAAAATTTGGATTCAACAATTCAATATTTTCCGATGACCTTCAGAGTCATGTGAACAAAAAAGGCGAAGAAGAAAGTGTAGACGTGGTGGAGATCAGTGTAATGGATTTTTTGTTAATTAAAATGACGCTTAAATGTGAGGATTTTTGTCTTCGTGTTTGTAAATCTTTCATAAGTGACTTAAAATGATGCATTGTTGGAGCCGGAGGTCGTGACCTTTGCTTCTTCTTCTCCCGCAGGAATCACGAAGATCAAGCGCGACATCGTGTTCGCGGCGAGTCTCTACCTCTGAGTCACGAGTCCGTCAGGAAAACGTCTTTTTATTCTCTTTGTACATATTTTTATTTCCAATAAACGACTGTGGTTCGTGGACAGAAGTGTTCGGTTGAAGTAGCAGCGAAAGGCAACACGGACCAGAACCCCGGCCTCTGATCCGGGATCGCTTTCCAGACTCCCGTCTAAGAAGCGGATCCTGGATCAGATCCCGGGGGGTCGGTCAAAAAGCAGAATTACATTCACACCAGTGGCGGGACCCTCTAGTGGAGCATGCGGTTCCGGACCAGCGTCCGTCTGGCGCCGGCGAGCACTTGCAGGTTAAAACATAAATACTTTGGATCAAAAGTCCTGAAGAAGAAGATCTCAGTTCGGACTCTCGAAGTTGTGTCCGTTGGTCGGCGTCTCCTGGAGCGTCGTGTGCGGAATGTTTTCCTCTCTCCTGGCCTCGGGTCGCTGGAAGAAGCCGGAGACGAAGAAGACCTGCAGGAGCAGACGTGACCGTCGGTTAGGCACCGCAGTACTGCTCCACAACGCTAGGCGGTGTTTTTCCTTGAACTCCGAGGATCTGCTACTCTTACCACACAAACTATGTTAGGCTTGTGAGTATTTCTCATTATTCTACACCTCTGTGGTAGTAAGTAAGTAATTTATATTTATAGAGCGCTTTTCCAGACCAGGGTCACAAAGAACTTAAACAATCAAAACAATACTCAATAAAATATATACTCTAAAGGTCAAGATAATACTGAGAACAACACAGGAGTCTCAGAATAATAATAATACTCGAAGAGGCTTCGTGGTAGAACTCTGCAAGGCTTGGCAGCAATACTCCTTAGGCTCTGTAGTAGTTTTTTTTTTTAAATCCTGCAAACTATGCAAGGCTTGAAAGTATTTTTCTGCAAACTCTGCAGTAATACTCTCTACAAGGCTCAGTAGTATTACTCACTAAGGCTGCGCATAATTACTCCGTAAGGCTTGGCAGTATTACTCTGTGAAACATTGGTATTTCTCGGTAAGGCACCGCGGTACTAATCCACAAACATTGTGGTATTACTCCACATTACTAGGTGGCATTACTAGCTAAGGCTGCACAGTACTACTCCGTAAGGCTAGGGGATACTTCTCTAATCCCCATGGTATTACTCCGCAACGTTTGTGCCTATACTTCATGATGCTAGGTGATATTACCCTTTAAAACTCTGGTATTACTCCATAAGGCTTGGTTAGTATTCGTAGCTCAGGCTGTGCAGTATTACTCTCTCAGCCTCAGGGATATTACTCTGTAAGGCTGTATTACTTGAGTAAGGTAGTTGGAGTAATAATATGAAGCCACAGCTCTGTTATCAGTGAAGGTCGTGCCTCAGAACATGATAACAATAGTATTACTCATAATAAAGTATTACTGCGATCAGCTGAGGAAACACTGACCACGAGCACGGCCATGACGGCTCCCTGCAGCAGACCGACCAGGACGTCGCTCCAGTGGTGTTTGTAGTCGGACACGCGGGACAGACCGGTGAAGATGGAGGCCGTGACCAGGAAGAACTGGACCGTGGGCCGCAGGAGTCTGGCCCAGTCCACCTGCAGCCGGGCCTGAAGGTAGAGCTGGAGGAGGAACAACATGTTTACACTCGTCTGTCCTCGTGAGTCACTGGTTTATGACATCATGAGGACTTTATGACATCACAGATAAAACCATTAAAAATGTTTTTCTTTGTTTCTAAAAACAAAACTACATTTGACCTCGAGGTCAAGGGGGGAGACCACGGGACGAGGCCAGGATCACACGGGGTGAACCAGCTCCCACTCTGGCTGGAGAACAGGTCGTGTGTGTGAAGGACTCACCGCCAGGAACAACATGCAGTACATGGAGAACGAGGAGTGGCCGGAGTAGAAGGAGAGTCTGGGGAGGAAACATGACTCAGCATTTTTTTTTATCAAGAACAAAGTACAAACTAAACAGATTCAAACCGACAACATTATTTCTGCAGCTGCTTCACAACCAACAACTCTGGAGGGACGACGAACAACATCCCAGAATAAACACAAGTGTCACCCCCTCGGACTCACAACCATCGACCGTCGGTGTGTGTCGACTTCGAATCCAAACTTTATTGACACTGACGACAAAATCTGATGATTCATCACTAATTTTAAAAAATCTGGACTCGTTTCAGTTTGAGTTTCATGAGGAAACTTGATCCGAGCCAGACCTGCCGCTGTTGACTCACACAAACGCACACAACACACACACACACACAAACGCACACAAAGGGGAAAATACAAAGGGAGGGACTCACGCACAGAGACATGCGTACACACAAAGATACATACAACCACACAGACGCAAAAAAACGCACAGACACACACTCACAGAGACACACACTTGCTGAAAAAAACACAAACACACAGAGACACACACTTGCTGAAAAAAACCACACTCGCACAGAGACACACTTGCACAAAACACACTTGCACAAAAAACACAAACACACAGAGACACACACTTGCTGAAAAAAACACTCGCACAGAGACACACTTGCACAAAACACACTTGCACAAAAAACACAAACACACAGAGACACACACTTGCTGAAAAAAACACTCGCACAGAGACACACATGCACAAAACACACTTGCACAAAAAAAAACCACACAGAGACACACTTGCACAAAACACACTTGCACACAAAAAACCACACAGAGACGCACACTTGCTGAAAAAAAACACACTCGCACAGAGACACACTTGCACAAAAAAACACAAACACACAGAGACACACACTTGCTGAAAAAAAACACTCGCACAGAGACACACTTGCACAAAAAAACACAGAGACACACACTTGCTGAAAAAAAAACACACTCGCAGAGACACACACTTGCACGAAAACACAGACACACAATCATGTGACGATAAAGTGTTGTTGTACTTTGTCCTCGTAAACACACAACTCACTGATTCAACTTTGATTGAATCTCATCTAAACTCATCAGTTTAACAAGATCGTTTTTATCTGTCGCTTAGTGTCTCACTGTGACCTTTGACCTTTGACCTTTCATTTCTCCCGAGTAGAAGTTTCTTCACATCTTAAGAAGTTTATCAGTGTCGTCACAATATTTTGTGTTGAATCTAATATTTAAAATGTTTTTTAAACATTGGATTTTTATTATTGGTATAATTTAGTTTAAAAAAATGGGATTTAAAAAAAATATTGTTTTTTTTTTTATATTCTAATTCCAATAATCCAAAAATATATTTCCTAAATTCAACGTTTAATTCTTAGTCTTTTTAAATCAATATAAAAATGTTTGTATAATCGTGTCGCATGATTGGCTGAAAGTTGGATCCAGTATCTCGGTGCTCTGTTGGTCATGTCTGGCGACTCTATTACACCAACATGTTTATATTGCATTTAAAAGACTACGAATGAAAAAAAATGCATTAATTTAGCAAATATATTTTAATTCCAGTATTTTAAAGTAAACAAACTCAACCTTTCAATGTACAAATAATTAAACTATTCACTAAATTCAATTCTTAAAAATATAAAATTCAATAGAAAAACCCATAGTTTCAACATTCCAATGACAACATTGAACTTCCTTCCCGTAGCCACACTTGTCCTTCCCTGTGAAACACACTGACCTGCCCTCGTTGGACTTGATGGCGTCACCGGTGCACACGAAGTCCTCCACGTAGGCGCCGACGGTGCAGTTGAAGGTCGTGGGGTCGGGCCGGCACACGTCCAGGAAGTGCGGCCGCAGGCGCCCGATGGAGTACTTGGCGATGTCGGTGAGCGACTGACTCATGGCGGCGCCGAACAGGAAGGAGCCGACGGCCTTGTAGACGCAGGCGAGGTAGTTGCCGAAGCCAGACTTGGACGTGACGCGCTGCAGGTTGACGGACACGCACTCGCCCACGACCATCTGGGGAGAGAACGAGGGTCAGGGTGTCGTGCAAACAAACACTAAACGTGACATGAAGCAGGAAACATGGAGGACGACCATGAATGTTGCTTATGAAGTTTAGTTCGGTATTTTATAACCTTTTTCTTTAGAATCAACTTTTAATCAATAAAGATTTTTAATAGTTTTTGGTGTGTTTTTGTGTTTGTTAGTATTTAGCACTGGGGTTACCATGACAACATCTAAAAAGTCTAACTTTATTAAGTTCATTTTTTCATTAATTTTTAATTTATTAAAAAAATCATGTACATTTAGTTGTTACATCTGTATTTTATAACCTTTTTCTTTAGAATCAACTTTTAATCAATAAAGATTTTTAATCATTTTTGGTGTGTTGTTGTGTTTGTTAGTATTTAGCACTGGGGTTACCATGACAACATCCAAAGAGTGTAACTTTATTAATTTTATTCAATTTAATTAAAACAATTAAGTACATTTAGTTGTTACATCTCTATTTTATAACCTCGTTTTAATTTAGAATCAACTTTTAATCAATAAAGATTTTTAATCATTTTTGGTGTGTTGTTGTGTTTGTTAGTATTTAGCACTGGGGTTACCATGACAACATCTAAAAAGTCTAACTTTATTAAGTTCATTTTTTCATTAATTTTTAATTTATTAATAAAATCATGTACATTTAGTTGTTACATCTGTATTTTATAACCTTTTTTTTCTTTAGAATCAACCTTTAATCAATAAAGATTTTTAATAATTTTTGGTGTGTTTTTGTGTTTGTTAGTATTTAGCACTGGGGTTACCATGACAACATCCAAAGAGTGTAACTTTATTAATTTTATTCAATTTAATTAAAACAATTAAGTACATTTAGTTGTTACATCTCTATTTTATAACCTTGTTTTAATTTAGAATCAACTTTTAATCAATAAAGATTTTTAATAATTTTTGGTGTGTTTTTGTGTTTGTTAGTATTTAGCACTGGGGTTACCATGACAACATCCAAAAAGTCTAACTTTATTAAGTTCATTTTTTCATTAATTTTTAATTTATTAAAAAAATCATGTACATTTAGTTGTTACGTCTGTATTTTATAACCTTTTTCTTTAGAATCAACTTTTAATCAATAAAGATTTTTAATAGTTTTTGGTGTGTTTTTGTGTTTGTTAGTATTTAGCACTGGGGTTACCATGACAACATCTAAAAAGTCTAACTTTATTAAGTTCATTTTTTCATTCATTTTTAATTTATTAAAAAAATCATGTACATTTAGTTGTTACGTCTGTATTTTATAACCTTTTTCTTTAGAATCAACTTTTAATCAATAAAGATTTTTAATAGTTTTTGGTGTGTTTTTGTGTTTGTTAATATTTAGCACTGGGGTTACCATGACAACATCCAAAGAGTGTAACTTTATTCATTTTAATTAAAACAATTAAGTACATTTAGTTGTTACATCTCTATTTTATAACCTAGTTTTAATTTAGAATCAACTTTTAATCAATAAAGATTTTTAATAATTTTTGGTGTGTTGTTGTGTTTGTTAGTATTTAGCACTGGGGTTACCATGACAACATCTAAAAAGTCTAACTTTATTAAGTTCATTTTTTCATTAATTTTTAATTTATTAAAAAAATCATGTACATTTAGTTGTTACATCTGTATTTTATAACCTTTTTCTTTAGAATCAACTTTTAATCAATAAAGATTTTTAATAATTGTTGGTGTGTTGTTGTGTTTGTTAGTATTTAGCACTGGGGTTACCATGACAACATCCAAAGAGTGTAACTTTATTAATTTTATTCAATTTAATTAAAACAATTAAGTACATTTAGTTGTTACATCTCTATTTTATAACCTCGTTTTAATTTAGAATCAACTTTTAATCAATAAAGATTTTAAATAATTGTTGGTGTGTTGTTGTGTTTGTTAGTATTTAGCACTGGGGTTACCATGACAACATCCAAAGAGTGTTACTTTATTAAGTTCATTTTTTTATTCATTTTTAATATAATTTAAAAATCATGTACATTTAGTTGTTACGTCTGTATTTTATAACCTTGTTTTAATTTAGAATCAACTTTTAATCAATAAAGATTTTTAATCATTTTTGGTGTGTTTTTGTGTTTGTTAGTATTTAGCACTGGGGTTACCATGACAACATCCAAAGAGTGTAACTATATTAATTTTATTCAATTTAATTAAAACGATTAAGTACATTTAGTTGTTACATCTGTATTTTATAACCTTTTTTTTCTTTAGAATCAACTTTTAATCAATAAAGATTTTTAATAATTGTTGGTGTGTTGTTGTGTTTGTTAGTATTTAGCACTGGGGTTACCATGACAACATCCAAAGAGTGTTACTTTATTAAGTTCATTTTTTCATTAATTTTTAATTTATTAAAAAAATCATGTACATTTAGTTGTTACATCTGTATTTTATAACCTTGTTTTAATTTAGAATCAACTTTTAATCAATAAAGATTTTTAATCATTTTTGGTGTGTTTTTGTGTTTGTTAGTATTTAGCACTGGGGTTACCATGACAACATCCAAAGAGTGTAACTATATTAATTTTATTCAATTTAATTAAAACGATTAAGTACATTTAGTTGTTACATCTGTATTTTATAACCTTTTTTTTCTTTAGAATCAACTTTTAATCAATAAAGATTTTTAATAATTGTTGGTGTGTTGTTGTGTTTGTTAGTATTTAGCACTGGGGTTACCATGACAACATCCAAAGAGTGTTACTTTATTAAGTTCATTTTTTCATTAATTTTTAATTTATTAAAAAAATCATGTACATTTAGTTGTTACATCTGTATTTTATAACCTTTTTTTTCTTTAGAATCAACTTTTAATCAATAAAGATTTTTAATAATTTTTGGTGTGTTGTTGTGTTTGTTAGTATTTAGCACTGGGGTTACCATGACAACATCCAAAAGTGTAACTTTATTAAGTTCATTTTTTTATTCATTTTTAATATAATTAAAAAATCATGTACATTTAGTTGTTACATCTGTATTTTATAACCTTTTTTTTCTTTAGAATCAACTTTTAATCAATAAAGATTTTTAATCATTTTTGGTGTGTTTTTGTGTTTGTTAGTATTTAGCACTGGGGTTACCATGACAACATCCAAAGAGTGTAACTTTATTAAGTTTATATTTAATTCAATAAAATAAGATTTTTTAAAACTTATAATTACATATTTCTGTCTAATATCAAGTCATAAAATCAACACATAAACAAACACAGTTTTAATAAAGTCAAGTTTTATTTTAAATTGGTTGTCATGGTAACCAAAACTTTCAGACACCATCAGCTAAAGTTAACAAAATAAAACTAAATAAATATTTGAACGAGACGATCAGGAAACGTTTATAAAATGATGCGGAAACAAAAGTTTTGGAGATTTTGGAAGAAAAAAGAGTTTGTTTTCTCGTAACTTGTATCTGTTCGTGTAAGAAAATAAATAATTAAACACAAACAAACAATAGAGAAACTAAAATAAATTTAATTTCACGTCAACGTGGCGACAAATGTTTTTTTTATGAAGTCTTTGATGTTGTTTTAGGGTTGCTATAGCGATAGTTTACACACAGATGCTAATGCTATGCTAACATCACCGGTGGTTAAAAACGTTTTTGGTCGTAAGAAATCACGAGAAAGTGTTTTATTGATTTTATTGATACTTTTTTTTGGAAAAATACGTATATTTATTCAAAGAAATACAGGACATCAGTCGACACCATTAACATATATTTTTTGTTCCATTCTTAGTCAAACAAATGCTAAATTTTCCAAACAAGAACAAATGAGTCTTGAATTTAAATGTGTGACTTTAGATGAAAAAAGTCTTAAAAGTTTATATCTTTACTGTCGTTTCGTTCTGTGAAAACCGAAGATCATTTGTTTTGTGCTTTTGTTTCCCTTTTCCAGAAGCATTTATTTGACACATTAATGAAACTTTTAATTAACAATTAATGTTCGAAGACAATAAAATATATTAAATTATTTCCCCTTTTTTTTTATATTGAAACGTTGAACTGGTTTTTTTTTTATGAATTGAAAAATGGTTATTATTTATAAAGAAATATTTATATTCAGGTTAAATAATAATATATATATTTTATATTTTAAACATTAATATAAAAGGTTGAAATATTATCGTGTTAAATCATTTAATTAAATAAAATAAAAAATAAAAATCTGATTTAAAGGTTGAATTATTTTTCAATATTTGAAACATTAATATAAAAGGTTGAATTATTTTTGTTTTAAATTAATTAATTAAAAACATTTGTGTTGAAAGGTTGTTTATCTTATAATTGATTTGAATACTTTTCGAAAATTAATTAGTTGTTTTTTTGCTTTTTTACACGTGTAATAATCCAACATTTTCCCCTCAAAAAAAAAGGGAATTTATACAGTTTTTTATATATTATACCGAAATGGATGCATTTTTTTTTTACACGTAGAGTTAAATCTTCTAATTCCAATATTAATATTTATATTTACATTTTTTAATCCCTAGTCTTTTCAATTCAAATCAAATGTTATAATTGTGTCAAAAAACAAACATGAATAATATTCCATCATATTTATATAAAGGATTAATGGCCACGAATTAAAAATATATTAAATTAAAAAAAAGTATTCTTGAATTATTGAAATCAGAATATTAAACTAAATTAATTAAACTATCTGTAACTAGTGATGTGTTGATGAAGCTTCACGAATCAGAGTCATTACCTTCAGAGTCCACTAGATGGCGTCTCTGCACTATTTTCCTTCGTATCGAACGACTCGTGAACTTTAATCGTGTCACGCGAGTTAAAAAAGCCTGAGAACAAACAGACTCTATATGTTAAATAACAACCAAGAGATCATTAAACCATCAATGCAGTCACATGACTCGTGACCTTTGTCTCCAGAAAACAAACTGGTGTTTTTCCATCAGCTAATGCTTTGTTTTGATGAAAGTCATGTGACCACGAGCTTCTCCGTGGAGGTTGTTTTATGAAAATACTTCCATGTCTCCTGAGGCGAAGAAAAACATGTTTTAATGTTTTTTTATAAAACATTTAAAGTTTTAATATTGATCAATTCATACTAAAACAATATGTGTAATTATTTGTATTTTGATACTTATTTTCAATTTCTTTTGATTTTCCTTTATGTCACGTACAAAATATCTTAGTTTATTCTGTCTTTTCATTATTTGTCTTTATTTACTGTTGAGTAAAGTCATTTATTTTGGGAAGAATCTGGTTTTTTTGGAGATTATATGTAAAAAGAAGGAAACAAATGGTTGGAAAAAAAGACTGACGCTGAAATATACGCTAAAAAATAAGTATATTTTGTAGTTTGAGTCATAACTCTGATGGAAGAAGTTTTTTTTACATGTATAATGACTAAATAATAATAATAATACAAGTGTTTCTGAAAATAAAATTAACTTGAATGAACAAATGTTACACTTATGTTATGTTGACTCTTATATCTTAAGAACTTTTTTTTACAACTAATATCAAGATCTTTTGAGGCTTAAATACATTTTCTTTTTTCTAAAAAACTTTAAGATAATTTCTTACTATTCATGTGTTCTTTATTTTGACTTTTGTTTTGGGAGCAACACACACACACACACACACACACACACACACACACACACACACACACACACACACACACACACACACACACACACACACACACACACACACACACACACACACACACACACACACACACACACACACACACACACACACACACACACACACACACACACACACACACACACACACACACACACACACACACACACACACACACACACACACAGTGTTTAAGTGTTTAAGTGTTTTCACTGCGTCGACCGTCGATCACACTCGTCTCAGAGAAACTGTGTTTTATTTGGTATTTTTTTATTGACTCGAGGCAAAAATAAATTGTATTGTTGTTTGTCTCGTGGACAACAAAGTGAAACTTGTTTTTTCTTTTACATCTTGTTGATTTTAAAGGTACATTAAAGAGACTTTTGTTGGGACGAATATGATTATAAGAAGAAATAAATATATATAGTTTGATTTAAAGGCTGATATTTTAGATTTATTTAGTTTTATTTATATAATAAGGACAAAGTTCTTATAAATAAAAGTCATTTTAGGCATTTCATGTTTTCGGTTCTTTGGTCACATGACTTACTACTTGATTACAAAATATTTATTTATTAAAATGTTCTTTTATAAAGAATTGGACATTTGAATTCAGTGACTTCTATATTGAAAAGTTCTATTTTTACACATTTAGTTTCATGTTCTAAATACAATAATGACAAAAACATAAAAGTGAACCATGATTGGCTGAAGGTTCGATCCAGTATCTCGGTGCTCTATTGGTTTTGTTTGGTGACTCTATTATACCAACATTTATATTGAATTGAAAAGGCTACACATTGAAAAATATTGTATTAAGAAAATAATATTTTGAATTATTGGAATAAGAATATCAAGATATATTTGTAAAAAAAAAAAAGGATTGTTTTTTTATTCAATTAATTTGTTGGGATTAAATAAAATAAAATTTAAATATAGAAATGATCGAATTCAATAAAAGCAAATTCAATCAAATATTGAATTCCATTGAAAAACAACATTTCAACAGAAACACAAAGATTGGATGCAACGAGCAGGAGGAGGAGAAGAAGAAAAGCTGGAGTTATTAGCGTAAAAAAAACAAGAGAGATTAGAAACAAAGGCACTTACAACAAAAATGGTGAGAGGAATCATTATTCCTCCTAACACCTGATAGGAAATGGCTTCCGCTTTGACCGGATACTTGATGGAATCGTCATTACAGAAAAAGCCTCGGCGGAAAGGTTTGTGTTGCAGATTGAGTGTAACGAAGGGCAGTCCCACTGGCAGAGGCGAGAGAACAAACAAACAAACAAACAAACAAAAAGAAAAGCAGGTTAATTAAGGTTATTTCAAGCAGACGTCACACTGGTGCAGGTGAGTCATGTGACCGGCCAGGTGAGCTGTGCGGGGCAGGAAGTCGCAGGAGTTAGTGTTAGTGAAGGAAGATCCAGGTGCTGGACCTGAACACAAGTCGGCAGGAGAAAAAAAATCATTCAAAATCATCGGCCAAAAATATTTGCAAGCGTCGACCACGTGACCATGTGACCACGTGACCATGTGACCATGTGACAGAACGCCGTGGCGCCGAACCTTGTCAGGGAAGAAGAAACTGAGAACGAACGGAGGTTAAACCAGGACCGGAAGAGGCGACAGGATCAGGAGTTAGTGTTGCTTCGTTGACCTGAATTATTCAATAAAATCACCAGTTGATACGATCCCTGTGTGTTCTTGAGTTCAATGAAAGTGGACGTCGTCCTCCTTCGACCCTTGACCTCATGGGATCAAAGGTCACGTAGAAAATTCACAACCATTTTATTTTGTTTATTTTTAGTATTCATTTCTAGTGTTTGAACCCGAAAACAGGGTTTTTTTGGTCAAAAATGCCAGTATTTATTGCCTTAAAAAGATTTAAGTGGAAAAACAAGATACAATAAAACAATAATTTAACATATTTATCTTGATGTTATTCATTTATTTTATATTTTTCCCTTTGAGGTAATTCAGTCGATCACCAGTTTTAAGTTATATTTAAACATTTGACTTATTTTCCTTGATGGTCAGTATATTAGTGAATATTTGAGCAACACGTGTATTAAAACACGGCGTACGTGACAAACATTAACGTCATTCTTCCACAAAACTAAAAGTTAAAAATTAAATAAAAAATAAGGGTATAAAGAACCAATAAGTCCCGTTTTAAAAACATGTTTGGATCATAGACATTATATTTTGTTTTATTTAATTATTTATTTTTTTACATACCGACTTAAATGTAGCAGCCACTTATTTGATTTATTGGTGAGTCAAATGAAACAAAAATATTCCTAAATACTAAAAACATTTCCTGTCCGTCTGTGAAAAAAGTTATTTTTTTATATTTCTGTTGAACCAATTAAATATATATTCAGATTATCATCGTTACTTTGTCAAATATAATGTAAAACCAAGAGGTTTACGTTGAATTTAAACGTCAACTTTATTGTCCCTTTTTTCGTTCTTGTGAGCTTGAGGTTCTCTGCAACAAAAAAACTTCGTATTGCAATATTTAGATTTAAAAATAAGAGTACAGAATTTTTCATGACAATACATATATAAATATTGTGGAAAAACATTGAGGAGTGTATTCGAGTATCAGAGGAACTTTTTGGCGACAAGTATTTTCTTTGCTTTATTTCTGATCCGGGCAAAAAATGTATAAGTTTATCAGTGACTACAAAATATTGAATTGTTCTAATTAAAATGTTTCCAAATGCTTAAACAAAAAAAAAAACATTTCACAAAATAAAAAGTTTCATTTTTTTGGAATAAGTGAGTTAAAGTATTTCTAAATTGAAAGTTTGTTGAATAAGTGAATGAATACTAATAATGTTCTTTTTACACATAGAGTTTGATATTTTAATTCCAATAATTCAAAAGTAAATGTGCAAAATGCAAAAACCTTTTACTTGCAGCCTTTTAAATTCAACATAAAATTGTTGGTATGATAGTGCCACCGAAAATACAGAATTTAAAAGCTTAAAAAGAACAATAATAATGAATTTATAAAAATATTTTTGTAGTTATTAGATTAGAATATCAAACAATAATAAAAAATACATCGATTTTTCAGTCCAGTTTGCAGTTAAGTGCAAACAGAACGACAGTAAAGTGTTGTCAAGGATTATAGATTAGAAAAGAATGATTTTAAAGACATCGTAATGTTGTTATAAATAATAAAGTCCAAACAAAGACTCTTGTTTATGTTTTAAATAATGAATGCGTCTCACGCTGGTTTCTTAAGCTCGTGGAACGACCTGTAACAACTTTTGTTTTACAACTTTATTGACACGAGTCTTAGGGTCGCTAATAGGATTAAGATCCATTATTACTATTATCACTGGGATTAAAAACTGGCGCCGGCGTCGAAACCCAAACAACGCTCCTGATTATTTAAAGGTCATGTTTTCTCTCAAGACTAGATCTATCGACTCGTCATGTTTCCTGCCGTCCTTACTTACGCAGCTAATGGGCAGCGTGAAGCCCACGGTGTACAGCACCGTGGACGTGACCGTGCTGGGGTGGAAGGGGTACTTGATGCTGTCATCGCTACAGAAAAAGCCCCTCTGGTAGGGACGGACTTTACCCAGGTTGAAGGCTGCCAGAGGCAAACCTCCTGTGGACGAAGAGCAGCGTTAGAACACAAGACATCGACCTTACCTTACACATCCTGTGACAACACGAGTACACAACGCACACACATGATATTTACCGCACTGTCTGGTGCACTGGATTATTAAGCGCACTGTCAATGTTTCACACTTTTTCTACACGTAAAGTTCACTGGATTATAGAAATAAAGTCAGTCAAACTTTACTAAACAAGTTCACAATGAGTTTCTACCGTTTACTTGTAACCAGGGCTGGACGATATATTGAAAGAAATATTGTGATATTAAAAGATGATAATAACATTAACATGATGATAGTTAATACACACTCTCAGACACACACACTCTTCCCTCGTTCTGTAATCACTTCTGTGGTAATCAATTAGGAGGACGAGGACCAGCAGGGGAACAGGTGCAGCTAAATGTTAATGAATTCCTTCGTGGCTCCGTCAGTGCGATTTACATATTGAAAACATGTGAAAATGTATCATTTTTTAATTGTATAAATCAAGCATTTCCAAAATGTGCACTTCAACCAATCAGTGTCACGTTCTGTAAAGTTGCCAATTTGTACTTCTATGTCTTGTTGTCGTTTAGGTCTCCGTCCGTCTGTGAACTGTGCTAAGCTCGGTTGCTACGGCGACGCGTCTTGCCAGCGCACTGACTTAGCTCAGTATATACACAGCAGTAATACTAACTCATGATCTAGTCAAACACTAGTGATCCAGTCACTCGTCTCTTTCAACCTCCTTCGTTAAAGCAACATATTGTAAGAACTTTTCATCTCGTCTCAGTTGTTTTCTTATAAGATCGTGAACTTCCAAACAAACCTGTCCGTCTTCCCCGTATGCTAACCAGCTAAGTTGTTAGCGTCATTTATAAAGTGTTATGTGTGCGTGTACAAGGAGGTGGATTTATTATTGATTTGGTGATATTGTGACGCGCCGGCGGCTCCTCTCTGATGTCGCTCAGTTTGGCGGGAAACCGATGCAAGTCCCGCGAGACTGAGCGTTAGAAGTGATATTTTTCTACGATAATGTCGACACTGAAGAGCGGAAATAAACGAAAGGGAAATATCGCATCTTTTTCCTTCTCTGAACTGCCGGACCTCCACTACAGTACCCGCTACTGCAAGCAGCTACATTTTTAGGTGAAAGAAAAAAAATGATAGCATTAATATCGATATCACAATTCAAGACACCAATATCAAATATCGCACTTATTCCCAATATCGTGCAGCCCTACTTGTAACATATAAAACAAACACCGTCCGATTCCGCTCAATCAAACATAACCAAGCAACGAAATTATTGAAAACATGTGCGATCATTTATATTTATTTATTGTATAAATCAAGCGTTTCTTAAACGCCCACTTCGGCCAATCAGGCACGACTTTAAATTGGTGCCCAGATGCTGCTTCGCTATTGGCCAGAACCAGAACACGCTCAGTAGTGAGTAACTTGTACCAAGAAGACACGGTTCCTCAGGGAATTCAAATTATTTTTCTTTGAAAAAACATGTTTTTATGCAAGTCTTGCGAATCTTTTCATTATCAATCATTAATGAAATTCTGTGTCTTGCTCAAGAACGTGTTGTGTTTTCTCTTCCCGTCTAAATCCAGAGGTCAAAGGTCAAGAGAGTCTCTTGCCAAGTCAGTTAGCTTCGTGGGATGATTGGCGGCAGCAGCCGGAGCAGCCGGAGTAACCGGAGAATCACGAGTCCGTCACGACAACAAACACACACTGGAGCGTCGTCAACAACACACACACACACACACACACACACACACACCTCACATTCTTTAGGGTTGAGTCATGTAAGATTACACAGAAATTAGATCAACACCCGAAATAATTCACAGAATCACGCAGCATTTTTCCAACATGACTCGTCGTGCTTGTTTTTTTTGTCAGATTCCTGCCAGGATGTCGTTGTGTTGCAGGAGCAAAACACAACAAGATTGTGACACAAGCAGTGAAGACACAAGGGTTAACACCTGAACGTATTCCTGGAGGAACATCGAAAATGTACTTCATTAAACACTTTACGTTGAGAAAAGAAAACAAACATTTTTAAGATATAAACAAGAGTCGTGTGGGTTAATGATGACAAATTAAACAAAGATTCATATTTATAAACTGTTGTTTTTACCTTTGACTTACACAACATTATTATTTTTCAACAATTTATTCTTGAAAATGAGTGTCATTAGAACATTGAATAGTTTCATTTAAAATTTAAATTGTTGAAACTTTGAATTTATTTTTTAAGCATTGAAAATTTTGAATTAAATGCAATCATTTCTATATTGAAAAGTTTTGTTATTATCGAATAATTTAATTGAATTTTTTTCAGGGTTTTCATAGGGTTTGACATTTTTATTTGCAAAAGCAGAAGAAAAATAAATCGTAAATTCGATTTTTTTTTTAATTCGTAGCCTTTTAAATTCAATATAAACATTTTTGGCAGTTTTGCCATTTTTATGTTGAATTTAAAAGACGGCGAATGAAAAAAAGATTGAATTTAGAATTGGCTTGATATTAAATGTAAAAATCTCTATTTTTATTGACTTGATTATTAAAAAAAAAAAACATAAAAAATATCACACTTGCAACAGGGAAATTATTGAGTACAGCTATTAAAAAGAAAATATATATATTCAAAAAAAGAGATTTTTTAAAAATCAATATCAAGCCAATTCTAAATTCAATCTTTTTTAATTTGTATATTATATAATTATATAAAAAAAACTGCTCACTCAAGCCCCAACTTTGCAGACATCTAAAACTTTTTGGCCAAGAGGTATGAAAAGAAATTGAATAGATTTGTAAGAGACGTAGAAAATATGTGTTGGTAGCAATGAAATAAACAATATTTTATAAAAAAAACAGCAGTATTTCAATCAGAAAATTCATAATTTTTACATTTTAAAGGTTTAATTCAACAATTAAATATTTTGATTCAACTGATATACATATAAATCCATTTATCTTCATCAAAATGTACATTTTTTCCTCAATAAAACTAAAGTAATGTTAGAATTATGTAATTAACAGCATTTACTTATCGTTAATTTATTTTTTTAAATCAAAATGTACATTTTTTCCTCAATAAGCCTATAGTAATGTTATAATTATGTTATTAACAACAATCTACTTATTGTTTCTTTCATTTATTTTAATAAAAATCTATAACATTCTATAGTTTTATTGAGGAAATAATGTAGATTTTTATTAAAATAAATGAAAGAAACAATAAGAAGATTGTTGTTAATAATATAATTACAAAATTACTATAGTTTTATTGAGGAAATAATGTAATTATATTATTAACAACAATCTTCTTATTGTTTCTTTCATTTATTTTAATAAAAATCTATAACATTACTATAGTTTTATTGAGGAAATAATGTAGATTTTTATTAAAATAAATGAAAGAAACAATAAGAAGATTGTTGTTAATAATATAATTACAAAATTACTATAGTTTTATTGAGGAAATAATGTAATTATATTATTAACAACAATCTTCTTATTGTTTCTTTCATTTATTTTAATAAAAATCTACATTATTTCCTCAATAAAACTATAGTAATGTTATAATTATGTAATTAACAGCATCTACTTATTGTTTTATTTATTTATTTTCATCTAAATGTAAATGTTTTCCTCAATAAGCCTATAGTAATGTTATAATTATGTAATTAACAGCATCTACTTAGTTTATTTCAATTATATTCGATCCATTTCTATTGTTTACTTGTTCACTGCTGCACATACAACAGTGTATTTCTTGTGGTTCTGATCTTCTTCTTCTTCTTCTTCTTCTTCTTCTAAACATTCTGCAGGATCTTCCAGGAAAAGGAAAACCCTCGTAGCGCTGAGTCATGGACGACCAGCGTTAATTGATAGGAAGCAGATCCACGATCACGTGACCTTCAGACGCTACAAAGTGCTGAGTAAGTCGACGCCGATGGAAACATCTTGGAGCCAGAGATGATATAATCCAACATGGAGGCCATTGTTGCAGCAGAACAATGGTGGAGGCGAGTCAAAGAAAACAGGAGCGTCGTCTCTGTACGTCTCGTGGATCGTTGTTGGTTCATCTGGTGTTTTATCAAATATATAATGTATATCGTTGAGTTTTTCATGTTGTTCAAGTGTTACTTATAGTTGTTGATGTTAATGTCATGTTAAATTGAGGTAAAACTATTTTTAACATTATATTTATATACATTAGTTCGATTAAATATCAATATCACAATATATTTGATATTAAACACTGAATCGATTTATGTTTTATTTACAAATACTTCATCTCTTGTCAAATACAAACATCAGCTGATAGTAAGTAAGTAAGTAAGTAATTTATATTTGTATAGCGCTTTTCCAGACCAGGGTCACAAAGCGCTTAAACAATCAAAACAATATTCAATAAAGTATATACTTTAAAGATAGTAAACTGAAGTATTGTGTTTACAATGTTATTAGATTAGATTAGATGTATTCCTTAATTACTCAAGGGGAATTTTCAGTTTACAGCAGCATCAGGAGAAAAATAAAAACAAATATAATATACATAAAATATTTAAATAAAAATAAAAAATATTTGAAAAACGTATTATTTCACAACATACACTATATACAAAAATGTACGCTATTTATAAAAAATGACAGTTTTACTCCAATTTAATTACTTTAAAGAAGACAATACATCGTAGTACGTACAGTATCTCGATACATTGTATCATCGACTCTTACAATACTCATCATATCTTCAGATTCCTGCTAATACACACTTGTATATTTAATTATTTACAATTAACATGCAAATATTCAAAGAGTTTGTTCATTTTGTGTTGCAATTAAAACAACGGACAATGATCTGACTCCAATTACTGACTGAGGACGAGAGGATACAGTGACTCCAGCTGCTTTTTAAAGCAGATGTTTGGACATATTTTGGTTTGAAAACTTCGTCAAGAGTGATGTTGTCAACTACAACAATAATACTACAAATATAGATCATTGATCATCAAAATATATCGTATCGTCGATCGTGAATCGCGATACATTGCATCGTCGACTCTTACAATACTCATCATATCGTAAGTTTCTTGCTAATACACACTTGTATTCTTTTAACAACACTGTATCAACAACTGAACTGTATTACATTTTTTTTTGGGTGGGGGGGGGGGGTTCACCTTCAAATCGTATTTTCTTCTTTTTTTGTTTATTAATTCCAATAAAGTGTGAAAACATAAATATATATATATATACATATCTTTTTAATGATTTACAATTAACATGCAAATATTCAAAGAGTTTGTTCATTTTGTGTTGCAATGAAACCACCCGGCGATGACTGAGGACGAGAGGATACGATGGACTCCAGCTGCTTTTTAAAGCCGACGTTTGGACATATTTTGGTTTGAAAACTTCGTCAAGAGTGATGTGGTCAACTACAACAACAATACTACAAATATAGATCATTGATCATCAAAATATATCGTATCGTCGATCGTGAATCGCGATACATTGCATCGTCGACTCTTACAATACTCATCATATCGTAAGTTTCTTGCTAATACACACTTGTATTCTTTTAACAACACTGTATCAACAACTGAACTGTATTACATTTTTTTGGGGGGGGGGGTTCACCTTCAAATCGTATTTTCTTCTTTTTTTGTTTATTAATTCCAATAAAGTGTGAAAAAATAAATAAATATATATATATATATATATATATCTTTTTAATGATTTACAATTAACATGCAAATATTCAAAGAGTTTGTTCATTTTGTGTTGCAATGAAACCACCCGGCGATGACTGAGGACGAGAGGATACGATGGACTCCAGCTGCTTTTTAAAGCCGACGTTTGGACATATTTTGGTTTGAAAACTTCTCCAAGAGTGATGTGGTCAAGTACTACGACAATACTACAAATATATATATATATATCATTGTTCGAAAAGCGTCAAAATATATCGTATCGTCGAATCGCGATACGTATCGTATCGTATCGTCCAATTATACAAACACCAAAATATATATATAAATGCAGATGGCGAAAAAAACACAACAAGATCCAAACAATAAACATAGTTTCCTGAGTCGACATGTGACTCGACATGTTCCAAACGGAAGCGAGGGACCGAGGCGAGGACACTCACCCAGAACGAGACACACTATGTCGAGCAGCACGAACGAAATCGCCCGGGACTCGAACATCGTCGCCTCCCGTGTTGCTCTTCCTTCCTCGCGGCGTTCGAACCCTCGACCCTCGCGTCACCAGCGACGTATAAACAAAGCGACACCTCGACGAGCAGAGAAGTCACCGGGGCGTGTAGAGGCGAGTGTTCGGCGCAGATAAGTCTTCTCTCCCGCCGGGCATCGTCCGGTGAAACGTCTAAGTATCTCCTCTCACGCACCGACCACCATTTTGAGCGACACCTGTCGCGGGCTGACGAACGCTGACGAAGACTGACGAAGACTGACGAAGAAGACCCCGCGCGGAGCCGAAGACCCCCCTCCTGACTCTAGAGTGCGCTGGTGACGTCACGGGGGCCGGTGCTGCGTTCATGTGCTTGTAGGAGTGTCGGACAAAACAATTCGAACGCTGATGTAACTCGTGGTTCTTTGCCAGTGTTGGCGCTTAAAGCTTAGAAATGCGAGACTTTAAATGCTGCTTACGGATGACCTTCGATACCATGAACAACTTTGTTTGAAACTAAGTCAATAAAATTAACTATTGCGATGTTTTTTTTAATATATATATAACCGATACGGAAAGCAACGATTTTCTATATCTTAGCATTAAATAATTTTAGTTATAAAAATATACAATTAATAATGGCCACACACATAGAATGATTTAAATAATAATAATAATTGTATACGTTTTTGCACGAGTTAAATGACACTTTACTTCCGACAAACCACTGGCCCCACCTAGCGTATTTAGGGTGCAATTACAACAGAAGGTAGATAGAAGGATGGATGGATGGATGGATGGATGGATGGATGGATGGATGGATGGATGGATGGATGGATGGATGGATGGATGGATGGATCTAATAATATAATAATAATAATAATAATATATTCTATAACGTTTTTTCCAATTAAAAATACACAGCAATACAGACGATAATTCATAAAATACTAATATTGTTTTTCCAGCTCACAGCAACACAGACGATAGATCTATAAAAAAAGAAAAAGTTTCTATAAAAAGAAAGTTCAAAATGACACAATCTTAATCTAAAGATATACATAGATCAAAGAAAAATAACAAAGACAAAGGATACAAAGATTAACATGGAATATCATCATCTTTTCGCTAAATATATAAATAAAACAAATAATAAATAAATAAAACTAAAAGAACAGAAACTGAATCATGTTCTCTACCCACTGTGGGATTAATAAAGTAATCTTATCTTATCTTATAAAGCTTAATGAAGCAGTTCCTTAAAATATATTAATTAATAAATGGATTTTTTTTTAAAAACTCCACAACTTACAAATGTGTTTTATTTTGAAAACTTTATTTGAAGTGACACAAATAATGTAGATATAATGTAAAAAAAATCATTAGAAAACATATTCACAACTTCCTTTTCACATCTTTGGTCTGAATCCACGATAGTTCGTTGATCTCTCAACGTCGTTTAATCAACATTTCATCAACAAAAACATTCAAATCCTATAAAAAAAAGATTTATTTTTCAGTCAAAGTTACAATTGAGTGACATTAAAACCCATCGCTGCAGATTGTGAAGAAAGTATTCAAAAGTAAGTACTCGCACATAAAGTGTAAAGTTCAGAAAATGTAATATTTAAACACATTGTTTTGAGGAAACTCTGGGATTGTTGACGTCAACATATTAAATAAATTGGAATTAAAGTTTTTACTTCAGAAATTAAACAAATAAAATCAAAATAGATCAACTTTACAAAAAAATGTACAGGCTTTTATTAAATGAAGTTACATTTAAAAAAAAATGTTTTAATAATTTAAATGGCGAGTCAATTTCAATCGGTTTTCACGCCCATTACATAAAAAGAAAAAGACAAATGACTTAAGATTCCACTTAAATCCCAGTTTTAATAACTATAAAAGATATTCCTTTAATACTCGACCAAACAAATAAAAAAACGCCCAAAAGAAATTGATGAATACTTTTAATCATTTACAATATTTCACCTTCAAAAACAGTTTCAGTCTCCTTCATGTTTTACCAGCAGTAACATCAGTCCACAAGGTGGCGCTCTCTGCCTGAACATTGCATTTAAAGACGCCGCAGGTCAAGAAGGCACGTTTAGAAAGAACATCTCCAGCGATCCAGATTCAAACAAGTCGTCGTCGTCAGAAATCTGTCCTTTTTTTCCAGCTTTAAACGCTTTTAAGAAACATTTTTTAAACAACAAAACATATTAAAATCCACTGAAATAAGGTCAATAAAGGAGTAGCTGCGGTTTTGACGCATGTTCTGACTTTTAAACTCAATGTTTCTAACTAATGACGCGGCCTCGGCTACATGTTAGCTTAGCGACTAATGTAGCTTGAGTGCTAACGTTGCTAATGAAGTGCTAGCATGTGCGTGAAAAGATTTTCGTATGAAGCTGAGAAAAACTAATAAATGTGGCTTTTTTAGCTGTTAAGGTAGATTTGTTTCTGTATTATTCAGTCAAAAAATAAATGTTAAAAATCGGCTAAAACATGTATATCTAGAAGCCAGAGAGGTCGTTGACCTTGACCCAGAGACAACACAAGGGATACAAACATTTTTTTTATTAATAAACACAATTTTTCCTAATCAGAATGTTTTTTTTTTTAACGAAGAAACTATTTGGATTGAAAATATTTTTGGTGACTAAAGCAACATACTTTTATTTATATATGTTTATATGAATGAAGCAATTTTCTTGATTGAAAATATTGTCACATGATTGCAGCAACTTTTTTGATGACAAAAGTTGATTTTGATTGAAGAAACTTTTCCTTTAATTGAAAAAAGTTATTTTTTATTGCAGCAAATACTTTCTTTTGATTGAAGCAACTTTTGATTGAAAGAAGTTGATTTTGTTTGAAGAAACCTTTATTTTAATTAAAAAAGTTACTTTTAAACCAACTTTTTTGATTGAAAATCATTTTCTTATGATTGAAGCAACTTTTCTTTAATTGAAAAAGTTTTTAAGCAACTTTTAAAAAATAAGAATGAAAAAAAATCTTTAATTTAAAGCAACTTTTTTTTGATTAAAAAAAGTTTTTTTTAAGCAACTTATTTTAAATATTAATAAATAATTTAGATTAAAATAATTTGTTATTTAATTGAAAAAAGAAAATTGAAAATCATTTTCATTTTCTCTATTTTCTGGAACAGTAGAGAAACAAATCCACGTCCATAAAGTCCATGTGAGTGTGTTTGACTCTGTTTGACTCGTGGTCCTTCAAGAAGAACCGACTCGTGGTCCTTCAAGAAGAACCGATCGTGGTCCTTCAAGAAGAGACGACTCGTGTTCCTTCAAGAAGAGACGACTCGTGGTCCTTCAAGAAGAACCGACTCGTGGTCCTTCAAGAAGAACCGATCGTGGTCCTTCAAGAAGAACCCATCGTGGTCCTTCAAGAAGAACCGATCGTGGTCCTTCAAGAAGGGACGACTCGTGTTCCTTCAAGAAGAGACGACTCGTGGTCCTTCAAGAAGAACCGACTCGTGGTCCTTCAAGAAGAACCGACTCGTGATACTTCAAGAAGAACCGACTCGTGGTCCTTCAAGAAGAACCGACTCGTGGTCCTTCAAGAAGAACCGATCGTGGTCCTTCAAGAAGAACCGATCGTGGTCCTTCAAGAAGAACCGATCGTGGTCCTTCAAGAAGAACCGATCGTGGTCCTTCAAGAAGAACCGATCGTGGTCCTTCAAGAAGGGACGACTCGTGTTCCTTCAAGAAGAGACGACTCGTGGTCCTTCAAGAAGAACCGACTCGTGGTCCTTCAAGAAGAACCGACTCGTGATACTTCAAGAAGAACCGACTCGTGGTCCTTCAAGAAGAACCGACTCGTGGTCCTTCGAGAAGACACGACTCGTGGTCCTTCAAGAAGGGATGACTCGTGGTCCTTCAAGAAGGGACGACTCGTGGTCCTTCAAGAAGAACCGACTCGTGGTCCTTCAAGAAGAACCGATCGTGGTCCTTCAAGAAGGGACGACTCGTGTTCCTTCAAGAAGAGACGACTCGTGGTCCTTCAAGAAGAACCGACTCGTGGTCCTTCAAGAAGAACCGATCGTGGTCCTTCAAGAAGAACCGATCGTGGTCCTTCAAGAAGAACCGACTCGTGGTCCTTCAAGAAGAACCGACTCGTGGTCCTTCAAGAAGAACCGACTCGTGGTCCTTCAAGAAGAACCGACTCGTGGTCCTTCAAGAAGAACCGACTCGTGGTCCTTCAAGAAGGGACGACTCGTGGTCCTTCGAGAAGACACGACTCGTGGTCCTTCAAGAAGGGATGACTCGTGGTCCTTCAAGAAGGGACGACTCGTGGTCCTTCAAGAAGAACCGACTCGTGGTCCTTCGAGAAGACACGACTCGTGGTCCTTCAAGAAGAGACGACTCGTGGTCCTTCAAGAAGAACCGACTCGTGGTCCTTCAAGAAGAACCGACTCGTGGTCAGTCAAGAAGATGGTCCTTCAAGAAGAACCGACTCGTGGTCCTTTGAGAAGACACGACTCGTGGTCCTTCAAGAAGATGGTCCATCAAGAAGAGACGACTCGTGGTCCTTCGAGAAGAAACGACTCGTGGGTCCTTCAAGAAGATGGTCCTTCAAGAAGAGACAACTTGTGGTCCTTCAAGAAGAACCAACTCGGGGTCCTTCGAGAAGAAACGACTCGTGGTCCTTCAAGAAGATGGTCCTTCAAGAAGAGACGACTCGTGGTCCTTCAAGAAGATGGTCCTTCGAGAAGAAACGACTTGTGGTCCTTCAAGAAGATGGTCCTTCAAGAAGAGACGACTCGTGGTCCTTCAAGAAGATGGTCCTTCAAGAAGAGACGACTCGTGGTCCTTCAAGAAGATGGTCCTTCGAGAAGACAGGACTCGTGGTCCTTCAAGAAGATGGTCCTTCGAGAAGAAACGACTCGTGGTCCTTCAAGAAGATGGTCCTTCAAGAAGACACGACTCGTGGTCCTCCAAGAAGATGGTCCTTCGAGAAGACACGACTCGTGGTCCTTCAAGAAGATGGTCCTTCAAGAAGAGACGACTCGTGGTCCTTCAAGAAGATGGTCCTTCAAGAAGAACCGACTCGTGGTCCTTTGAGAAGACGACTCCTTCAAGAAAAGACGACTCGTGGTCCTTCAAGAAGACACGACTTGTGGTCCTTCAAGAAAAACAGACTCGTGGTCCTTCAAGAAGATGGTCCTTCAAGAAGACACGACTTGTGGTCCTTCAAGAAAAACAGACTCGTGGTCCTTCGAGAAGAGACGACTCGTGGTCCTTCAAGAAGATGGTCCTTCAAGAAGACACGACTTGTGGTCCTTCAAGAAAAACAGACTCGTGGTCCTTCGAGAAGAGACGACTCGTGGTCCTTCAAGAAGACACGACTCGTGGTCCTTCATGTCTTCTTGAGCTTCTGCTTGCGTAGGTGAGCCTCGATGTCGTGCCTGAAGAACAACATGCCGAGCTGACCGTGCGACGCCTCGTTCATGGCCTTGGACTGCATGCACATGCGGTACTGGTCCGGCGGCAGCTCGTCGGCGCAGAGCTTCTCGTGCCACAGGTGGAAGAGGCCCCTGGACGGCGCTCGCACCACCAGCAGCTGACTGTGCAGGTACTTCCTGTAGAGGTGCACGTCCTCGCCGCCCCAGCCCTTGATGTCGATGTCGAAGCCTCCTGCGGACGAGACACGACACGATCAACACGCTTCCTTCTCCGGGAACCTGAGGAATCCTCTGAAGTCCAGAGATCAGTGTTTTCTTGTTCCTGCTGCAGAGGAAAATACAAACTATCTGAACGTGTTGGAGCTCGTCTGAGCTGCGAGGAGAGACGAGGCGTCCAATATCTCACTTTTCTGGAGCCTCAGGACTTCAAAATAATCATTTCAAGGAATAATTAAGTTTCAATAGATGTATTTAATTGGAGTTGTTGTCGAGACAATCTTTTTAAAAAACACCAAAGCACACTTAGAGTGCAGACCCGCGTCAAGATTCTAATTTACACCCACATTTATTTAGTATTTACGCCTTAGATTCAGTTTAGTGAAGTCATTTTAAACTTTTTTTTAGCGTTTGTAAAACTGTCACTATCACAATGGAACAGCAGGGGGCAGTAGTGCTCTGGAATTCCCGCTTACAACCATTTTATCCATGATTTTATGAATTTTTCTTAAGACGTTTTTATTTGTTCAGGCTTTTCCTTGATTTCCTGGAACTCCTGCTGTGTTATCAGTTTTATCTTGACCTTTAAAATATATACTTTATTGAATATTGTTTTGATTTTTTAAGCGCTTTGTGACCCTGGTCTGGAAAAGTTAAAAAATAAAAATGACTTACTTATTTACTTACTAACAATTTAGTGGTTTTGTATTTTTTTTCCTCATGATTAATGTTTTTGTTAAAAAAGAGAAAATACACCAAAATCTTCACAACAACAATTGAAAATATATATTTATCTTTTCAAATAATGATTGTTCTGGACTTTTATTCAGTTTTTTTTATATAATTAACCAAAAACTTTTTTTTAGCATTTGAAAAATGGTTGACATCACAATGGAACAGCAGGGGGCAGTAGTGCTCTGGAATTCACTGTTACAACCATTTTATCCATGATTTTATGAAGGATTAAAAATGTATTGTGTTAAAATGTAGTGGTTTTGTATTTTTTTCCTCATGATTAATCTTTTTGAAAAAAAGAGAAAAAACACCAAAATCATTCGCTTCATAACAACCATTGAAAATATATATTTATCTGTTCAAATAATGATTGTTCTGGACTTTTATTCAGTTTTTTTGATATAATTAACCAAAAACCTTTTTTTAGCATTTGAAAAACTGTCGATATCACAATAGAACAGCAGGGGGCGGTAGTGCTCTGGAATCCACGCTTACAACCATTTTATCAAAGATGTTATGAATGATTTAAAATTAAAAATATATTGTGTTACAATTGAGTGGTTTTGTAATTTTTTTCCTCATGATTACTGTTTTTGTGAAAAAAGACAAAAAACAACAAAATCATTCGCTTCATAACAACAATTGAGAATATAGATTTAACTGTTAAAATACTTTTATTCAGTTGTTTTCTTTACTTAACCAACAACTTTTTTTTTAGCATTTGAAAATGTGCTGATAGCAGTGAGCACAATGGGACAGCAGGTGGCAGTGGTGCTCTGGAATTCACTCCCACACCTCTTTTTAACAAGGTTTATAATGAACAAAAATTTAAAGTATTTGTTAGCAACATGATAAATGTTCAAATCACAAAATATTACAAAACATTTTAAGCTTCATATCATGTTGACGCACAACATTTAAAAAATATATTTGTAACTTTTTTAACAAAGTAAATCCATAACTTTTAACAATTATTATATTAACTAAGTATTTTTATTTTTACTGTGCTATAATTTAGTGTTTTTGCCATTTATTTTTCAATGATAAATGTTAATGTAAAAAACACCCACACCATTTATTGGCTTCATAAAAACACTAAAATTTGAGATGGTAAATTTAAACTTTTGTAAAGTTTAGTCCATTTTTTCATATAATCTGAAACTTTTTTTGCATTTGAAATACTGCTGATAGCGTTCAACACAATTCATCACATTTATTGTAATACAATTTTGCAATAATTGTCATTCTTTCCCTACGATCACCGTTATTGTGAAAAAAGACCAAAAAGGTTTTTACCAAAACTTAAAATTGATATGATTGACACAACTTTTTAAAATAATAAATGATCTGGATTTGATTTAATTTTTGTATATATTCTAAAACCTTTTTTTTTAGCATTTGAAATATTACCGATTGTAATTAGCAAACATTTTGTGATACTATCCCCTTTTTCTTGATAATGAAAAAGTTTATTTTTACATTTTAAACTTTAAAAAAAGTAAATATCCTGGACTTTTATTCAGTTTTATTTTTCTATATAGTCGGACACTTTTTTAGCTTTTGAAATATTGCTGATAACAAAGAGCAAACATTTTGTCGTTCTTTTCTCCTTTTTCTTGATAATGATACTTTTTTTTTTGTAACATTTTAAACTTTTAAAATTTTTATATTAGTTAATATAGTAAATATAGTTAATATTCCGGACTTTTATTCAATATTATTTTTCTATATAATGTGAAACTTTTTTTAGCATTTGAAATATTGCTGACAGCAATGACCATGTTGGGGCAGCAGGTGGCAGTGGCGCTCTGGAACTCACTCTCTTTTTAACATGGTTTTATTCAGTTCAGTTTATTTTAGAAGGACAGGATGTAGTTCGTTTTTTAGTTAAGTAAAAGTGAAGAAAAATGGTGTCAAAACTTAGTGCTTATGTTTATTTATTCTATAGTAATTTTGAATGTCTAGTACGTTTAATCAACTTGTGACCACGTTCCATTCGTATTCAACAGCAGACTCGTCTCTGCGCCTCCGAAGTAATAAAGAAAAGTCTGAGCAGGAAATTGATTTTTCAAGCCGTTGATAAAAGTTCCTGCGAGAATATTTACCGATGTTGATGAAGTCCGACCTGTACTGGCAGGTCATCCCGAAACCAAAGTCCCTCCAGAAGCCGTTGTCTTTCTTGATGACCTGAGGACCAGGAGACGCAGGAAATTAAAAAACACAACAGCAGTTTTATGGAAGTACATCAGAATATGGTTTAATTAAACTTTAAAAATGAAGTTTTTTTAAAATTAAAATGGTGTATTTTTTTTAAAGTAATTGACTTACATTTTAAAAGGTTTCATTTTTATTGACAGCCAACAGTTCTAAATCTTGACAACAAGAGACTTTCTTTACAGTAACGTGTCCCGGGCTACACCAGCGTTTATTCACGTACATGATCAGACCTCCTCCTCTGCGCGTGATGGGATGGTGTTAAAACCATCACTGGACACAAGACCAAGGCCTCTCTGACTGCAGTGGACACGGTGGATGAGGCAAATGGACTGAACAACTTTTTCAACAGGTTTGAGCAGGTCACCTCACCCTCACTGCTGCCCGCCTCAGGACCTACCCCACCTTCTTGTGCCCCCCCCAGCTCCACAGAACCACTTCCCAGCTTCACCTCACTCCAGGTACAGGATGTACTTCGGAGGATTCGTCCAGGGAAGGCTGCTGGTCCTGATAAGGTGTCTGCTCGACTGCTAAAGACCTGCGCTGCTGAACTAGCTGAGCCACTCCAGCATGTCTTCAACCTCAGTCTACGGCTGGGGAAAGTACCAACTCTGTGGAAGACTTCCTGTATCGTTCCAGTCCCTAAAAAGATCCGACCGAGTGTGCTGAACGATTACAGACCGGTGGCACTGACTTCGCAGCTGATGAAGACACTGGAGCGGCTGGTCCTCAAACATCTCACGCCACAAGTCCAGCACGCGCAAGACCCCCTGCAGTTTGCCTACCAGCCAGCAGTTGGTGTGGAAGATGCCATCCTTCACCTCCTGCATCGGACCTACTCCCACTTGGATAAAGGAAGCGGTTCAGTGAGAATCCTGTTCCTGGACTTTTCTAGTGCCTTCAACACTATCCAACCCACTCTGCTGCAGGACAAACTGACTAAGATGCATGTGGACCCTGGTCTGGTCTCCTGGATTACGGACTATCTTACTGATCGACCACAGTATGTCAGGCTGAAGGACATCACGTCTGACACTGTGGTGTGCAGTACAGGGGCACCTCAGGGGACAGTACTGGCCCCTCTCCTCTTCACCATCTACACTTCAGACTTCTGCTACAACTCAGAGCTGAGTCTCGTCCAGAAGTTGCTGACGACACTGTTATTGTTGGATGCATCAGGGACAACAGCGAAGACGAGTACAGGAGTCTGATACGTGACTTTGTGGACTGGAGTGAGAGGAACCACTTGCAGCTGAACACCTCAAAAACCAAGGAGCTGGTCTTGGATTTCGGGAGGTCCAGGACAAAGCCACGTCCAGTGTCCATCAGAGGCGACGAGGTGGAGATAGTGGACAACTATAAGTACCTCGGTGTGTGGATGGACAGTAAACTGGACTGGTCCTGCAACACAGACCATGTGTATAAGAAGGTTCAGAGTAGACTGTACTTTCTGAGGAGGCTTCGATCATTTAACATCTGCAAGAAGCTCCTCTGCATGTTCTACCAGTCTGTGGTGGCCAGTGTCCTGTTCTATGCTGTGGTGTGTTGGGGTGGAAATGTGTCCAAGAGGAGTGTCAACAGGTTGGACAGGTTGATCAGGAGGGCTGGTTCTGTGGTTGTAATGAAGCTGGACTCACTGGTGACAGTTGCTGAGAGGATATCATTGAACAAACTACTGTCCATCATGGATGATGACAGTCATCCTCTGAACACTGTCATCAGTGAGCAGAGAAGCAGAATGAGTGCACGAATGCTCCTACCCAGGTGCAAAACAAATAGACTCAGGGACTCATTCATCCCTCGGGCTATTAAATTGTACAATTCTGAGTTCGGGGGCAGGAGTGGAGTGAGAGTATCTGGATGTTCTGTTCCATGTTAGTCTTTGTATCTTTGTCTTTGTTGTTTTTCTTTCCTTGACCTATGTTCTTTGTCTTTGTCTTTAGACTTAGATTGTGTCATCTTGTTCTTCCTCTTTATGTTCTTCTTATTTTATTTTTTATGTATTATTTTTTATTGTTTATGAAAAATTGCTGGCTATTGTAAAAAAACAATTTCCCAAAGGAGACCTCCTGAGGGATCAATAAAGTTTTACCTTACCTTACCTTACCTTAATAATTAAATGTATATAAAAAAAACAATTGAATCTTTGAAACGAATGCATTGTTTTACACATAAAGTTTGATATTATAATTACGATAATTTACGATACAATTTTCAGACTTCAGTACTTTTTAATTCGCAGTCTTTTAAATTCAATATAAACATTAATAAATTATTTATAATTTTTTTTTTAATAATTCCATTATAAAATGTCAGTATTTTCAAAATATATTGGGTTTTTACATAATTTGATATTATTATAATAGTTTTTAATACATTTTTTTATTATGTTCAATTCAATTTAAACATGTTGGTGTAATAGAGTCACCAGACAAAAGCAACAGAGCACAGAGATACTGGATCAAACTCTCAGCCAATCATGTAAAGTTTAGTTTAGTTGCTGAAATCAGGCGTGATGATGTCACATGATCATCTGCGGGTCACATGATTGGCTAAGAGTTTGATCCAGTAGCTCGGTACTCGATTGGTATCGTCTGGTGACTCTATTACACCAACATGTTTAAATCGAATTGAACATAATAAAAAAATGTATTAAAAACTATTATAATAATATCAAATTATGTAAAAACTAATATATAAATAATATAATAATAAATATATTTTGAAAATACTGACATTTTGTAATGGAATTATTTAAAAAAACAAAAAAAAACAATTTATAAATAATTGATTAATTTCTCCTGAAAATAAGTCAATACTTGAAAAAAAGAAAAGAAAAATGTAAATAAAGAAATTTGCTTCAACATTTGAAATGTTTAATTCCTTAATATTCTTACCTTATAATTATAGGAATTAACTTTTCAAACTCTATGTGTAAAGAAATGCATTCATTTTGAATGAATTGATTTTTTTTTCAATTTAATAAAATAAAATAAAAATAAATAAATATTTAAATGTAGAAATTATTGAATTAAATTATTTAAACATAAATGGTTAAAAAAGACAATATTTCAATTAAATAATTTAAAGTTTCAATATTTAAATAATTCATAGTTTCAATATTTAAATAATTCATAGTTTCAATATTTAAATAATTTAAAGTTTCAATATTTAAATTATTCAAAGTTTCAATATTTAAATTATTCAATATTTCGATTAAATAATTCAAAGTTTCGTTATTCGATTAAATAACTCAAGGTTTCAATATTTAAATAATTCAAAATTTCAATTAAATAATTCAAAGTTTCAATTAAATAATTCAAAGTTTCAATTAAATAATTCAAAGTTTCAATTAAATAATTCAAAGTATCAATTAAATAATTCAAAGTTTCAATTAAATAATTCAAAGTTTCAATTAAATAATTCAAAGTATCAATTAAATAATTCAAAGTTTCAATGAAATAATTCAAAGTTTCAATATTTCGATTAAATAATTCAAAGTTTCAATTAAATAATTCAAAGTTTCAATGAAATAATTCAAAGTGTCAATGAAATAATTCAAAGTTTCAATATTTCGATTAAATAATTCAAAGTTTCAATTAAATAATTCAAAGTTTCAATGAAATAATTCAAAGTGTCAATGAAATAATTCAAAGTTTCAATATTTCGATTAAATAATTCAAAGTTTCAATTAAATAATTCAAAGTTTCAATTAAATAATTCAAAGTGTCAATGAAATAATTCAAAGTTTCAATATTTCGATTAAATAATTCAAAGTTTCAATTAAATAATTCAAAGTTTCAATTAAATAATTCAAAGTTTCAATGAAATAATTCAAACTTTCAATTAAATAATTCAAACTTTCAATATTTCGATTAAATAATTCAAAGTTTCAATTAAATAATTCAAAGTTTCAATTAAATAATTCAAAGTTTCAATGAAATAATTCAAACTTTCAATTAAATAATTCAAAGTTTCAATATTCCAATAATTGAAAGTTCTAATTAAATTATACACATTTTCAATATTTCAATGGAACAAAGTTTCCATGTATAAATACTTCCATACAGTGGTAACAATGTTATAAAAGAGTATTGATCACCAGCTGCTGCTCCACTGCAGGCACGTGTTCAGAGCTGCCGTAGATCAGGCTGGGGTTGTACTGACTGAAGAGCACCGGGTAGAAGACCTTCTTCCCTGCAGGAGACAGAAGACAGAACGTTCTTCAGACCTTCTTGAGGAACCAGAGCCTCCACCAACTCACCGGGCTGCGTGTTGAGGCGGCAGCTGTTGAGGAAGTCGGCGTCGAAGTAAATGTCTACGTCGCAGAAGAACATCAGGACGTTTCCTCCTTTCCAGGACTGAGCTCCCAGGTCCAGACCGCGACCTCGAGAGAAGTCCTCGTCGCGCTGCAGCAGAGTGTAGTTCTTGAAGCCCACCTCCCTGGAAACACACCAGCGTTCAGAGACGAACACTTCATTCACCTCGATATGAATATATGTTTCATGATCCAGTGTTTACCAAAATATTAATACCTTTTTTTATGTGACCATGTGTTCATTCATGTGAATGTTTGTGTCCTTTTAGGTCTTTTTTTTAAAATCTTTTTGCACTTTGCTCTTTTTTATTTGAAATTTGTTATAAAAAAAAATAAAAATAAAAATAAAAAAAAATAAAAAAATCTTTGAACTTTGTATCTGCACTTTGTTATCTTTTTGCACTTAGCTCTTTATAAATGTGCTTTGTTTTCTTAGTAATATTTGAACATTGTTATCACTTTGCAACTTTTAATTTGAACTTTGTTCTTTATATTTCCACTTTATCTCTTTGCACTTTGCTCTATTTATTTATTAGCACTTTGCACTTCATATTTGCACTTTGTCATCTCCATGCATTTTCTTCTTAATATTTAAACTTTGTTATCACTTTGCTCTTTTTTATTTTCACTTTGTTCTTTATATTTCCACTTTATCTCTTTGCACTTTGCTCTATTTTTTCCTTTGATCTTTTTATTTTCACTTTGCTCTTTATATTTGCACTTTGTTATCTCCTTGCATTTTGCTCTTTTTATATTAACTATGTTATATCTTTGCACTTTGTTCTTTATATACACACACACACACACACACACACACACACACACACACACACACACACACACACACACACACACACACACATATATATATATATATAATATCTTACATCTTCTGACATAAAACAAAGTGTTTTTTTATCTCTTATTATTTATATATTTTTATTATTACAAATTTATATTTGAGAAGTCCAAACTACTACTACAGTATGGAAGGTGCTATAATTCTGAATTAAATTATATATATATGTTTTAAATTTATATATATATATATATATATATATATATATATATATATATATATATATATATATGTT